>NW_027151929.1:0-1368 GCF_019968955.1 Porospora cf. gigantea A | reverse complement strand
GGCAGCTCAGGCGGAATCAAACGAAGGTTTGCGATGTTTTCATGTTCGGCTAGTGCAGGGATTAAAAGAGGAGCCACGCCCAAGAGACAGGCGAAGACAAAACTCTTTTCTTTCGGTGTTAATGTTGCCTCTTTGCAAAACTCAAACCTGTCAGTCGGCGGCATCAGAGTCCGGGCTTCAGGTAACGGGAGGGACGTGCGGTATACCGACCGCCAGAAATACGCCCAGGGATCATCAGAACCGGTGTTTATGGACTTCGGTGGCGTGGACTGTGGTGTTGGCGTCGCCCCCACAACTGCAGGTGCCTCGCTGGACCGATCCCCGAGCGCCTTCAAATTTGGAATAATGCATAGCAAGAGATGTAGAATAGGAGACCTGTTAGGAACACAAGGTACGATAATCATGTTAGCGAAATTGTAGTTTTATGTTAATTCCGCATCAGCACATAAGCAGATATTACCAAAATCAGATTCTCTTTTGTGTAGCCCCAGGGTGGAGTTGAAGGTTCAGTTGGTTGGGCGGGAGTTCGCAGACAATGACGTCAGCTCACACACCTTGATAGATCCGACTGGAATTGACACGCACGGGGCTTGCGTCGCAGCGAGGCCGCGTGGAGCATACGGGCGGAGAGAAGGGGCTGCGATTGCAGGCTTGGGTTTTTCCCCTAGGATTAGGGCGAGTGTGGGAAGTAGATCTGGTGCGTCTGGTGGAACAACCCAGTGTTTGGATGACGACTTTAATGGGGATGACGACTTTGATGGGGATGACGACTTTGATGGGGTTGACGACTCTGGCGCGCGGCCGGTAACCGAAGTTCGTTTCAACTTTCTCTTCGACTGTGGTTTCTGCGAACGTAGTGGCTTCGCGGGGGTCTCCTTCTGCTCCGCTCTGCTCTCCCGGTGCTGCTCCAGCTTCCGCAGCAGTCGACGTTTCATATCGTCAACGCGGGTGGGGGTTTTGTGCTTGTGCTTGTGCTTGTGCTTGTGCCTATGATTTTCGCCATTCTTGTGCTGGGAATCAGTGTGTTGAGCCTCATCACTGCTTTCGCTGAGGTCTGTGCTCTCGACGTCTTGAAAGTCTTGTTCTCCGTCTTCGAGGATTAGCTGCTTTGTCTGGCGGATGAACCTCGTTGTCTGCGAATCTGGCGGCAGCGTTGTGGAAGCCCAGAGCTCCAACTGAACTAGAGCTCTCACCCTCTCTCTGTGAGTGCTCTGCCTATACTGCACGGCCTTCATGGGCACATATGGGGCCAACATTGTCGGAACGCACTCAAGAGAGGGAGGATCTGGCCACTCAATGACGGGAAATTCTTCCTCCATTGGTCGTTGAGCGTCCGCAAGAGCGATGGCCAGCGTCTGTCTGAACGCC
>NW_027151928.1:0-10102 GCF_019968955.1 Porospora cf. gigantea A | reverse complement strand
TTATCCAGAGGTTTATCCAGAGGTTTATCTCCAACATCTAAGTGGCGCTTGCTGAATTAGAATCGCGCCAGCAAAACTTTGAATACAGACCATAAATGAGACGCCGAGCCACTGCGCGTCGAGTCGAAGGAACTCCGATACGTGGCGCCCCAGACAGACCAATCGCCCGTAGAACGTCAGATGGCAGGAGAACGCCAGAGCGTCCTCGAAAGGCAGTGGACTCTGAAGAGCTCCTCTCTCCGAGGAGAAACACACTCCACCGCATGCAAGTAGAGTGAGTCCCAGCCGCCTCCTCCACCTAGGCTTGACAAGTTACTGCGTGTGAAGCGTGGAGTGCGCTTTGTGGCGCATGCCACACCAGTGATGCGACGATTCGGGGTAGACGCCACGTTGAGGTGTTTCTACCAGCTCTTGGGGCTTGCTCCGCACCTCTACGCGGTTGGCTGGGAGCTGGACCCAAATGCGCCGGTTCGTGGTTCTCCTTATCCTAGGTACGACCTCCTTGTGCGGCCGCTTGTAAAAGGGTCCCTGACCGCGTTGGAAGAGCATCACCTGCCAATCAGGAGTCAATCAACCCTGTCTGCTTTGCGAATGCATAAGGGGGAACTCCCCTTGAGCAAGCCTCCGCCACCGAAGACGGTCGACACAGCAGTGGACTCGGATGATAGACCGCCCAGACCTGCGGGCCCAGCGTTAACTTTAAGGCCGACTAGGACTACTGGCTGTATCAAGCAGAGATCGCATCCCATTCGATGCGCTTCGCCCTTCAGGGGTAGCCGATCTATGACGCCTTCCCAGCGGAAGCTGTTAGATCACGTGAAAAGCGTTGAAGCGCTCGACCGAGAGGAGGGCCTTCGGAATGCACAGGAGGATCGGCAGCACCGTCGGCGAGCTGCCCTGCGTGTCTGCGAGGAGCTCTGGAAGCGTGTGATCCTCGGGCAACCACCGCGGCTTGCGACGGCGGACGTCAGCCGGGTCGCTGGATGTGCCGGGCACAACGTCATCGAGTTGCTGTTGGGTTTAGCGCCAGAGATGTTTTCTGCTACAGAGCGGCACCTAGTAGCGGGTACCTTAGAGTGGGTTGCGGAGGTCTTGTAACGCCGTATCCAGCGTTTGCGAGGAATACTTACCGCTGATCCGGAATACGAGCTACCGAAAGATACCGAAATCCGATAAAAGATCATGTTCACACAGTCAAGCTTGCGGCCAGAATACACCGCATTTGAATTGCCGATGTTTGCTGCACGACTTCACGTCGATGGTGTATGTTCCGTCTTGCCGGCCAAAGTCCCAACGCGGAATGTTCCAGTATAGCCACATTTCGTAGGAGCCTCGCAGCTCATTCGTACCGACGTTGACCAGCAGAGGGAGGAAGGTTCCCGAAAAGTTGAGGGACATCTGGTAAAGGCGGCCTATGAGCTCCTTCAGCTTGGCCACGCCATAGTCAAACGACACGTTGTCTATGTCCACCATCAGCAAGTTCCACGGATCGCTGCGTGCCCATGTTTCCAAACCCTCACCGCAAGTCAAAGTTGCGCTCGGTCACCTGGTCGAAGGGCTGCAGGTCTGTTTGCAGTGTATGTGGGGGCTCACCGAGACCTGGAGGGTGTTGACGGTTTTGCCCATCGAACACCTCCTCGTTGATACCGTTTGCGACTTGAGCTTCGGTCCACTTGCCTTTGAGTTTCGTCGATGCTAGGCGGGTGTGAGACCGTTGGCAGCGGCCGCGTACGAATTCGGAGGGCCACGACAATCGATGACTGTTGTATTCGGTGTCGAACTCGGGTAATGAGGGGTCTTGGGGTCTCTTCACTCGGACGGCAGCAATCATACTTAAAGGTCCATATTCAGCACGTGGCACAAGGTTAGATTCAGATACGATACTTCATATATTGTACGGACGACTAGTCGGGTCTTAACTGAAGCATCTTCACCACATTTCCTTGTGCATCGCGTTCGGTGTCTGTGGTGCAAATGTCACTAAGAACCTTCTGTAGGATCCTGAACTGCGCGTTCTTCTCCTTCACCTTAAATTTAACCATGAAATCTCGAATGTTGATTCGCCCACCAGCTGATTGCAAAGTCCGCTGAACCCGTTGCTTCACCAGTTCATACTGCGGAGCGTCTGCGGAGTTAGATGGGGGAGGCGTAGCGCTCTCCGCTGGCGTGTCGGCCTTCTCTTCTTCGCTGTCGGAAAACTGAGCCAATTCATCGTCCGCCTCTTGGTTCTGTTGATTCTCAAGAGCCTTGTTTATGGCCTGCCCATAGGGCATGAGCTCTTCGTCGTCCTCCTCTGAGTCCTCCACCTCGTGCTCTTCTGGAGGGGGTGGCAACAGCTCGGGGTCCACGCCCTCCTCGTCGTCTGTAGCATCGCCGTCCTCCCATTCCCAGTCGCCGTCGTCCTTGGTGAGGTGGCCGAGGTTCAAGGCGCTGTTCCCGTGATCTTCGTTGTCTTTCTCCACTCTCCTCTTCTTCAGCCGCTTTTTTTTCTTTGCCAACGCGTGCTTGACGCCCTGCTCTGGCTCTTCGTCAGGGTGGTCGGTCATGGAAGCGGGAGTGGTCTTCACGAACTTCATGAAGCGATCGTTTGCGTTTTTTTCCAGTTTCAGCTTCAGCTTTTGCTTCCGCTCAAACGCTTCCAAATCTTCTTCCGCCACCTCCGAATCTAGACGAAAATTGACCCAATGCGATATCGGAACCAACTCGAAGTATGGGCCTCGATCCAACAACGCAAAGTGGGCACTGGTATCCAGACTCGTGCTTTTGCCAGCGTACACCCTCTCAGGCAACTCGGGATTCACCACCGTTGCCTTGTACTGGCCAAGCACCTTCGTCTGGCTGTCCTTTCGCATGCGCTGCCGGATCGTCTCGACCTCGCCTTTGGCGCTACTCGCCACATCAAAACCCCGGCCCATATAGAGGTCTTCGTCAGCATCCATATCCCACGCTAACCGAGCCAAATTGCATCTCCGATCGCTCGGCAACTGTCCCTTACGGATAGGTTTACCAGTCTTCAGCGCATGCTGGAGGTCGCCGAAGACTTGGGTGAGCATCTGGGGCGTGTGCACGGGCTTGTCTGGCGGGATCTGCGACATGCTGCAGATTACCCGATTTCTTTCCCATTGATATCACGGACGTCAAAAATCATTGCGCAGCGCTGAGCTGATCAACCAAGGACAACCACTGATCCTCATTGCACTCGCTGAGAAGCTCCATAACTTGTTGCTTGAGTAATCCAGAACTGTCAGGTTGGAAAAGGCTAACATCGAAGCTATCGCTGACCGAAACGCCCGGAAGCAAGAAGTCTAGCGGCGGAAATGCGCTATAGGTGCTGCCAATTAGGGAATCAAGTGGGCCAATGAGGTTCTCAGTGGTCGCCATTGGCTCGCCAGCAGGCGAGCTGCTTGACGAGGGGCTGGAGCGAGCGCGTCGTCGCTTCCGCGGAGCCTCTGTCACATCTTCCCAGCGTTTGGGACGAACCACTCGCCTCTTACCACGGCTGCGATTCACGACGGGAAGCGTTTCGTCTGGGTCCCACACAGGGTCTAGCTGCGGGTCTGGTATGGGTGAATAGTCAAACAGAGCGAGTTCTGGCTCCGACCTTGGAGACTCTAACGGGACCGAATCGAACCCTAGATTATCAGGGACAGCATCGGCCCTCTTCTCGCCCAGCTTCAATATCTCCGCGGTTACGGAATCTAGGTGTTTGTCGAATCCATCGGCGATGCTGTAGCCGCAAGCGGTTGCGTCACTGCGCTGTGTCAAGCTTTCTCTGGAAGCCAGAGACCGCGACGAGGACGCCAATTTCACAGGTATGTGATATGTGTGCTTCCAGTAGGGCTCCCATGGGTAATCATCGTCGCGTGAGGGCAGTGGTCGGGGGTTGGGCTCGTCAGGATCCAAGCGTACGAATGTTTTATTCGTTATCAACCCATCTACACCCGCGAGATACAACAGCAGAATACCTCTTTTGAGCTCCGCATGTGCCGCGTTCGTTGACGATGGAAGGGTAAGGCGGGTGTCGGGCTCGCACTCCAGAGGGACTGCATACGGGGGAGCTCCTTCTGTCCGCTCAGACCCGATCATTGAATTGCAAATTTGATAAATTATTAGACTTCACACGATGTGCTATAAAAATTCCGAAACGCTGCTTTATCCTCATGATTTAGTTGCGTAAAAGCGCTGCGCCGTTTTCCCCCAAGACAAAGACATAGCTGCAGTGAGTCGAACCAGATGTACGTGGAGCGCGACGGTTGTATGCTGAGCGCTTCTATCGAGTTGTTGGATTCTGTTGTAACTATTCGACTGGCCATGTTTAGGAGTTGGATTCGGTTCGGTTCGCTTGCCGGCCTTTTCCCGATTTATGGTTCGCGGCTGGGAAGAACGCAACCTCTGGGTCGGTAACCTACCCTACAGCGTGACGGCTGCAGAGATCCAATCGCTCTTTGATGCGGTCGCTCCTGTTGTCTCGGTGCGCCTCCGGCTCGATCCTACGACGGGTGAGTCTAGAGGCTGCGGTTATGTCGAGTTTTCCGATCCCGAAACGTGCAGACTAGTAAAACTAAGCATGACTGGAGTAGAGCTGCACGGTCGGCCTCTAAGACTGGACTGGGCGACGCCCCTGGCCAAAAGAGGACAGCAAGAAGTGCCGCGAAACCCGAAGCCAAGGTCGACCAGTCCGATGCCAGCCAAGACGGAGGCTGGAGTCCTCTCAAGGTTGACAGACTCCCATATACTTCTACTTGTAGCAGAAACTCAACAGCTCGCACGAGAGAATCCAGTAATAGCGCGCCGAGTTCTCAACGACTACCCCCAGCTTCGGAAAGCGCTCCTGCAGGGACTACTAGTGGCCGAGTCACTCCAGAGAGTGGTTCCTGACGCCGCAACCAGAAAGCGCCCACGCTCCAGTTCTCCGGAACGCGCACGGAAAGAGACCAAGCACCAGGACGACGACCGCACCTGGCCTCGACCGTCTGGAGCTGCACCGCGGCTGCCAGAGATAATCAAACCAGACTTAAGATCGGAGCGAAGACCAGAAGGCTCCATCGTCGACGGCATTATTGACAACCCTGAAGTGCTGGCGCGAATGCTGGAGACGGACGCGGAGAGGGCTCCGTTCCTAAGCGCCGAGGAGAAGGTTCAAGTTAGGAGCATCCAGCGAGAGCTCGCGTCTCGGGGGCTTAACGTGCTGTATCCGCCAACATGATCGCGTAAAATGTCCGTGTATATGAGGTAACTAGGGTGTTAGCGTCCTTGATGACAACTCCCCCAACCTCAAAAGATCAACAACAATAATTTCCTCTATTTCCCAGATTCTCTGTTCTATGGACAACCCGCCACTTACTCAGGAATCATCTGAATCCCCTCGGCTTTTCCGTCGTCGATCTACGATCAAGCAGATGGTCAGGACGCCGAGTATCGTCTTGTCACCAGTGAGTCACCAGGGCGTGGACTCTCAGGAGGTGACGCTCGTTCCTCCGATGACCATCGAAGAAGAGATCGAGGTCGATTTCGATGACCCACGATTGGGAACCGACGCATTTGACGAAGGAGGCGACATCGAGATGACTGAAAATGAATCGGCAGTATCGGACGACTCCCATAATGAGCACATTGACAGTGATGCTCCTTTGGAGGAGGCGGCTCCTTTGGAGGAGGCGTCACCTGCAGCCAACGGCTTGCAGGAGGCGTCACCTGCAGCCAACGGATTGCAGAAGACTCCTACTCCGATCTCGCCGCCCGAAGAGAAGCCGGACCCGACCACTGAGGCACCTACTCCCACTCCCTCGGACTCGACTCCGTCTTCAGCCTTGGCAACGATATTTGCCAAGCAAGATATGCTGATCGCGTCTCTTCCCAAGGGATGTTACCTTTTTTCCGACCCGTCTCTTAAGGTACCACCCGTGCCTTTTGGACGTTATATGATGGTGGGGGAGGATGCCCGAATAACGAATGCGCAGTTCCAGGCGTGCGTTTCCGTCGGCTTGTTCCCCATTCCACCAAAAGGGGAGCCTTTTGCCTCCATGTTTGAGCCGGGTGAAGCCCCACCACCACCAGGCCACCGACCCCAAATGCAATCACAGACCCCCCCTGCCGGACCCGCCTCACTCCCGCTCAACTGCACACCCGCCTGGTTCCCAGGTGAGTTCCAAGCCATGCGCAATGAGTACAACAGTCGAGACCCGAGCGCTAGGGCTCTACGACCATACCTGCTCTCTCTCTTGGCGTTGACAATCTACTTCGTCCTGCTCTTCCTGCCATGGTCGTCGTCATTGGTTACGCTGGGCTCGAATCAGCGATCGCTGTTCGGGCTTACCGCCTTATTTACTTTCGCCCTGCAGCTTAACAGACTGCGGCCTCGACCTGCTCTGTGCCCATTGGACATTCTGCATCGACCTTTGCAAGATCCCAAGAAAAGCTCTAGGGTTGCTGTGGTGACTGGAGGAAGCTCGGGGGTGGGGCGCGAGATCGTAAAGCAGCTCCTGAGATGGCGCATCGGAACCGTGGTTTTCACTTCGCGTTCCAAAATTCGCGGCCTACAGGCGGCTCAACAAATGAAGTCCGAACTTCTCGCTGAAGGCGTTGAGGGTGGCTACCTCTCAACCGCGATCGAAGTCCATGAGCTTGACCTGTCAGACCTCGATTCAGTGACCACTTTCACGCAGACACTGGCTGGGAAGAACTACAGACTCGATTACGTCGTGTTCAACGCCGGCCAGTTGACGTTCGAAAGGCAACTGAACTCGAAGTTACACCTTGACGCCAACTTTCTGGGTCATTTCCTCTTGGCGAAGTACTTCTTCCTTGTGATAGCTCAATCGGGAGGGCGCCTCGTGAGCACTTCTGACATAAAGTATCTGAATTGTGAGTCCCTGGACATCGAGCGCATTTTGAGTCTTGATGACCCTATCGCCAGCTACTCCGCTTCCAAGGGGCTAGGAATCCTATTTACTCATGAAATCGCAATTCGATTCCAACAGATTGCGCAACATGAGAAGGGTGTGCCTCTTGCCCATGCGTACTCTTTCCACCCGGGAGTAGTTCGCAGCCAGTTTAAGACTCGCAGTCTAGCCACCGTCCACTCGCCAACTCCCTACGCATCGGACTCGACATTCGCCCGGATTATGAGGGTTATCCTCTCCATAGGACTCCCCATCTCAATCTCACCGTTGCAGGGGGCGCAAACGGCCTTCTATCTGCTAGCCGAAGACACTCGAAACCTGACGTCCGGTGGCTTCTATATGCAATGCGACGAGACGCCTACCGTTCTGACGTGCGACTTCCGGCGAGAAGAGGTTCGCAACTCCGCGCAGAAAACGTGGCTGGCTGCTAATGGTATCGTCGGGAAGTACTCTCTGGAGAAGTGAGCGTTTTAAAAAAACGAGTGTGTGATATTGTGACCTTGGAACTGCTCGTGTGCTCTGCACTTGATTTGTAAATACCTGGACACGTGTCAGAGTCTCCGAGTGCAGCCTATATAACGAACGTCTGTCTCCGTTTCCACGTACTCGTGGCGCTTGACACTGCAGCGCGCTGGAGTCTTGCGGCTTTGCTGGTGCGCTTGATCGTAGTCGTCCATGATGGACTGCAAAAGATCTTCCGCCATTTCGATGGCGACTCGGTAGGCTTCGGCGTCCAGAGACTTGATAATGATATGAAGTCTCTCACTTGTTGGAGCGTCTTGGTGTGGGACTCCCTTTACGCCAATGTCGACTCGGCATCCGGCTTGCTCCATCAGGAAGGCGATGTTCCTGTTCTCGACGCCTACCAATGCGCCCACCACGTCGAAGTCTTCAAGGTCAAAGAAGTTCTCGAGCTCCAGCCGGCACAGTCGTTGTTCCACTGGAGGTCTGAGTTCCATCGGGCGCGCCTGTGGAGGTTGGTGGGGCGTTGGATGAAGAACTGGGTGAGGAACAGGATGGGCAGCGGGGTGGTGGACTGGGGCCCTAAAGGCCTGAGCTGGTGGCGGCCTGGGAGGGAAATTGGGCCTCAGATGAGTCTCTAGTGCTTGTTCCAACGGTATCGATCCAGATAGACGGCGGATGTGGAGAACTCCACTGCCATTGGGGAGCTGTATGTTGGACAGTTGCGTGGACATGGCCTGTGCCAGCTCCTCCGATGTCTCCATAAACACCTCGGCCGCCGCTGCTGGCGGGTGCTGGGCCAGGGGACCTCCAGCAGCCGGCAGTTGAAGAATGCGAATATGAGTGACCTTGCCGAAATGATGAACGAGTTCCGCAACGTCTGATTCCACCAGTGAGAATGGGTAGTGATTGTGCAGTAGATACACCACAAATCTCCTGGACATCGACGATGTGGTGGCCAGATCTGCAAGATCGGACGCACGTGCGACGGCCATCGATATTACGGAATTTTGACCGATGAGTCGAGTAGACCTGTCAGGGTGCCGACTGCGGAAACGTGACCACTCAGAGAACCCATCAACCCCATTGAAACGAGTGAAGATGGACGCATTGAAGGAAGAAAACCCTACGGTAAACTTCCTTACTGGTGAGCCGCTCTCGGCTCGATTCCACAGCCTCCTGGCCAAGAGGAAAGCGCTGCCAGCCTGGGGAGCGAGACGCACTTTCGCAAAGGTTGTGAAGCGAAACCAGACCGTGGTTCTCGTTGGCCAAACCGGATCCGGCAAAACCACTCAATGCCCCCAGTTCCTCATTCAAGCAGGGCTGAACGCTGGTAAGTGCGTAGCGTGTACGCAGCCACGACGGGTGGCCGCGATGAGTGTCGCTCAGCGCGTAGCGGAGGAGATGGACGTGTCACTCGGTGCTGCGGTGGGGTATAGTATCCGGTTCGAGGACCTCACATCCGACGACACGGTTTTGAAGTATATGACTGATGGAATGCTTTTACGAGAGGCCATGGTTGATCCTAAGCTCTCTCGCTACTCGGTTATCATGCTCGACGAGGCTCACGAACGCACGCTGTCGACCGACGTTCTCTTCGGTCTGATCAAGGAGGTACTAGCGCTGCGGGACGACTTGAGACTAGTGGTGATGTCCGCTACCCTCGACGCTGGGAAGTTCCAGAAGTACTTCAATAAGGCGCCGATCGTTTCGATTCCTGGTCGAGTATTTCCGGTCGAGATCTTCTACACGCCTAAGCCAGTGGACGACTATGTCAAGGCTGCCATCCGCACGGTGGTTCAAATCCACACCAACGAATCACCTGGCGACGTGCTGCTGTTCCTGACAGGCGAGGAGGAGATTGAGGAGGCGAAACGAATGCTCGACGCGGAGGGTGGGGCTCTACAGAAGGAGCACGGGCCTCTTATGGTGGTCCCTCTGTATGCCTCTCTACCCCCCCACATGCAACAACGAATTTTTGACGCGGCCCCAGGACCCTCCTACCCCGGAGGACCCTCTGGCCGCAAGGTAGTCGTAGCCACCAACATAGCGGAGACCTCTATCACCATTGACGGCGTGGTCTACGTTGTGGACCCAGGGTTTTCCAAACAAAAAGTTTACAACCCGCGCATACGAGTGGAGTCACTGCTGGTTTCTCCCATCAGTCAGGCTAGCGCTAAGCAACGGTCAGGGCGAGCCGGTCGAACTCAGCCAGGCAAGTGCTTCCGATTGTACACGGAGACCTCGTTTGGAGAACTGGAGGCCAGTACCTACCCGGAGGTGCTCCGCTCAAACCTCACTACTGTGGTAATGACGCTACTGAAAGCGGGGATCGAGGACTTGGTTCATTTTGACTTCATGGATCCCCCAGCTCCAGAGACCATGATGCGCGCCTTGGAGCAGCTGAACCATCTGAATGCGCTAAACGACGAAGGGCAACTGACGCCGTTGGGAGAGGTGATGGCCGATTTTCCGCTGGATCCGCAGCTGTCTCGAATGCTGGTGGAGTCTGCTGAGCATCAATGCACCGAGGATATCCTCAGTATCACAGCAATGCTAAGTGTGCCCAACACTTTCCTTCGGCCCCGAGATCAAATCCGCGAATCAGATGCAGCCAAAGCGCAGTTCGCACACTTAGATGGTGATCACTTGAGCCTTCTGAACGTGTACAACTCGTACGTCAATCACATGGGTCATGAGAAAGACTTCTGCTGGGACAACTACATCAATTATAGGTC
>NW_027151927.1:0-10141 GCF_019968955.1 Porospora cf. gigantea A | reverse complement strand
ATGCCCAGAAGCAGAGGAGTCACGGCTGATAGCGTGCTTGGAACTTGAAGGAGAACGAGTGGCATGTGCCTCGACTCGATGCCCAGAAGCAGAGGAGTCACGGCTGATAGCGTGCTTGGAACTTGAAGGAGAATGAGTGGCACGTGCCTTATGAGACGACTTAGGCTCCACATGGGAACCAGTGCTGGAAGAAGTCAATGACGTACTGGACTCAGCGATGATGGTGGGCTTCGACACGGAGCGTGTTGGCGTGGCGTTGGCTTGCTCAGATGGGGTCTTGCAGACATTTCCAAACTGGTGGAGTGGTTCTACTGTCATACGCAACGGGCGTCGTACCTCAACGGTGGCCGTCGCTGCCATAGGGGTCGAGTCGACTCGAGACGAGGTGTGCACGGATTGCCTGCCAGTGATCGTTGCATCAAACACCGATTGGCTGTTTGAGTATATTGGTTCAACCTGCGATGGATGAGCGGTCTTACACTTTTGGTCGATGAAACGGAAATCGAAGTCATCGCCGCCCTTAATCACTCGCACCCGCGAATTGCTTCGTTTGGCGCTGGACAACGGCGAAAGCGCCAAAGGCGCTCTGAGGGTGTCGCTTGTCGAAGACTCGAGAGCACCATGGAGAGGGACGTACACATTTGAAGAGGCCTGGAGAGACGTGTGCAGTCCAGCCGTCGCAGAGGCGTCCGCCGTCGGAACATTAGCCGTCGAACCATTAATGAGGTGCTGACTGACGTACTCACGCTGGTCAGACGAATGATAGGTCTCCACGGTTTGGATGGTGGAGTACGTGTAGAAGTCATTGGTATTGTGGTCGGTCTGCGATTTCAAAGGGTGGCATTGGTTCCAGCCTGCACGCGACACCCCGCCTACAGAGGTGAGAGGGTCTCGACCCTGGGTAATGGTCTGGTTGGTTGTCGTAGCATAGGTGGTAGTGAAAGGGGCGGCGGTTTCGTCGAGATGAGATTCAAACCGGGAGCCTGACTTCTTAGAATGTGCCCGGCAAGGGGACTGCTTTTCTGATTTGGAAGCGTGTCTGGACTCCTTCTTGGAGGCGCTTCCCTTGCTACGTGGTGGTGCTCGCTCAGATCGGGAGATTCTCGCTGGCTGCTCGTGGAAAACTCCGTCAGCTCCATATTGCTGGTTGCCGGTCACCCTGAAACTCACCATAAGCGTGACAGTAAAGTCAAATGGCACCCGTGGACCTAGAAGTTCCTCTTGTTCGCCAACGGCCCGCAGGATCCGCTCAGGCGAGATGCGGCTTGGGTCAGTCTCAGAGTGGAGGACGTGGTGTCCCACCACAATCTTGACTGCCGGTTCGGCGAGCCTCAGCACCTGGCAAAGGCTCCTGTCATGGTCGAGTAAGAAGGATACGCGACGCGGGTTGTGGTCGCGGAGGAAGTCATTGACAACTGAACGAGGCTCGCACAATATGATGATGATCTTGGTTTCGGGGGTACCGAGGCTGCTGATTAGATGGTCAGCGCCAGCTTCAAAGGCCTCGATTATACGCGCCCCCTCACCAGAAATTGTGCCAGCATTAACCAGCACAACCGGGGTCTGTCCGAAGATCTCTTCGCATGTCGTCGTAGTAGTTCTCCACATAATATTACTGTTTTCAGCTAATAAGACGTCACCGGTCTCATAAACGAGGTTCGACTGACAGGTATTTATACGCCCACAACACGATACTATCACAGCTCTGTCTTCGGCTCCAATGGATCGTCCTCGTCGTCGTCATCATCGTCATCGTCGTCATCGCGAATTAAGCATACATCCCTGGGACAATATCAACGAACGGAATCACCGTTGAGAACGTACCTGTGAATCTCTTCAATCTTAGTCTGCACCTCTTTGGTACACTTCTTGAAACAGGGTCCGTTGACCAACTCCACGGCACAATCGCAGTCAAAGAGGCATTCCTCGCGGACTTCAATCCAGCTCGAGAAACGGCACTTCCGCATGCATGAGAAATCCAAGCCGTTCTCATCCAGAAATTCGTTAATGGGCTCTATTTTCAATCCTTCTGGGGTGATTAGCTCGTCGCTTTCGTTGGATAGTTTCTGGTAACCCCAGTCCACGACATCCAAAAATTGTCTGAAGAGTGAATGAACGGAAGAGAATTATTCAGAGAAATATTACATTAATAGGAATAAATAAATATGAAATAGTATAAAAAAAAACTCACTGCCTGCCGAACTGGCCGATATCCCTGAAAGAGTGCGTCTCACCGAGCTTGAATACAGCAGCCACGGAAAGTAAAACACTAAAGATGCGGGCAGCGACCATAATCCAGTCGTCATTCCGATATCGGAAAGTGTAGAGAGGCCGAAACGAGTCAATAGGTCCGAGGTCGTCCGCGAATAAATTGGGGTAAAGCCAAAAATCGGCCCCTCCGAACCAACAAGCGACGAAAAGGGCGAGGCGAACTACGATGAGGATCAGAATTCCCGTCATCAGAAGCACTGATATGTACCATCCCCCCATCTTCATTTTTAGGGGCCATGCTGGAAACATGCAGAAGAACAGGATGACAGCGATCACCAGTCCCAACACCACATGGTGTGACCGCTGGTTGCCCTCGAAGGTAAGGACGTAGAAGCCCTTTCCGTCGAAAACTTGCTCCGCTGACACTTCCAATCGACGAGGCCACTTGCCGGGCTCTGCAACGAATGATTCAGTGTAAACCGGGAACCTTACTTCGGACTTCAGTGCTGTTGTCGTCCTTTCGAACGTTGTGCACGTCAGCTCTGTCTGCCCTTCGCAGCAATCCCAGAGCCACGAGCTTCGACCCAAGATCCAAGGGGTCATTTGAGGCGACGCCGGCTGATTTGAGATCCTCTGGGTGGTCATGCATCCAGCTGACAACGTCCTTCCCCCGCACAAAATCCACAGCGCGAGTGCCCACTTGTGCTGCCTGGTTGACACGCACCCGGGAAGCTATCAGTTCAGCGAGGGTTTTGTAGCGAACCTGCTCGTCAGACAGTTCCATCGAAATCACAATTTAAATCTAACTAATGGTCATGGTTCTTAACGAAGACCAAATAGGGACAAACTGCAGTTCAGTTTGCTACGAGAAACATCTGAGGCCTATTGCATCAGCAACGAGACCAGGGCCATGTAGTCCACTTGCTCTGCGTCATTGGTTAACTTCTGCAGATGCGCCCACTCATCTTGGTCCAGAGGCTCCCCCGGCCCACCACACATGATGTGCTTCAAGATACGATTAGATATCTTGCCTGTGTTTTGTGGGTCAAAGCGCCTGAACAGAGGCATCACAAGGTCGAGTGATAGGGGCTGCATGCTGCTGGTCCATTTTTCGAAGGTCGCTCTGTCGACCTTGTCGTCAGTTTTGTATTTCAAATCCTCCATCTCCCGCTTCGACGGCACTAACCCCTGCAGACGGGCGATGACTACAGCTTTTTCAGCCGTCGTGTACATGTCGTTGCCTGCGATATCACGCCAATAACCGTCCATCGAAATAACTACATTTAGATGGACACTGTAATCGGCATCCAGGGTAAGGACTTCGTTCTGCTCGCGACTGACACCTACGCTGCGTACTCGATTATCCGGATGAAGCAGGACGAGAACAAGATGTTTGAAATCGATGACAACAAAGTCATCGCAACGGCAGGGCCTCAGGCGGATCGTAATTCATTTGGTGACTACATTCGAGCCAACGTGCATCTTCATCGTCTCCGCAATGATCGCGCTCTCTCAACCCACGCATTAGCTAACTTCAGCAGGTCTGAATTGGCGAGAGCTTTGAGATCAAATCCCTACCAGGTGAACTGTATGGTCGCTGGCTCTGACGACGGCGTGCCCAAACTCTATTGGATGGACTTCATGGCCTCGATGGTTCCTGTCACCAGAGGGGCGCATGGGTATGGGTCCAACTTCCTTCTAGGACTGTTGGACAAGTTGTGGTACCCTGACATTACCCGTGAGGAGGCCATGCGAGCCGTGGAGCAGTGCCGTGATGAGCTTTCGACGCGGTTCCTACTCTCGCAGAGTAAATTCGCAGTCAAGATTGTGGACACGGCTGGGACTATTTCCACCGTGAAGGTGGAGGCGTGATGTTTGTGTATGGAGTTGACGCGTATCAGATTTCAAAGAGTGTGAACGCGACTAACGCACTACTCACGACCCGAGATGTCGAGGTATCTCTCTAGCTCCTCTGCCGTCAGCTCCTTGAAAGGTTGATCCTTTCCCACGATGGCCACATGCAGCTTCTCCAGTGTCAGTTGCTGGTCCGACTCGAGGCTGGAACGGAGGGCCTTCAGGGCATGTACGATGAGCTCCTCAGGCGTGTACTCGGCTAGGTCGTCGAGGTGTTTCTCAAGGAATGTTCGTGCGGACTGGCATCTTGCCCCGAAGGCGTGGGCATAGTACTCGTAAAAGTTCCCAGAAGGGCAGGTCTCAAACAGATGCGGCCCCGTAGAGTCGTAGCCAGCAATCAGCAGCCCAACGCCGAAAGGGCGACGAGACGCCAGCTGAGTGTTCTTTTGAGAACGGTCAGCCACGTCAATAACCAGACGCTGTACCTGGATCGGGGACCCAAACGTCAGCTTGTGATGGAGACACTTGTGTCGCATTTCCTCAGTCAAGATTTCTGTGTAAGAGACCTGTTGCTCTCACTGGCGTCGGCCGTGATACCGGCGAAGCTGGCACCGATATGCTCGTCGACCTCCAGGATCTTCCTATTGTGAGCCGCCAACTTGTTGGCCGCTCTCCGCAGACCGCACAGTACCACGTGCGTGTTCGACCGGGCACCTATGCCACAGGTTCCCTGTCGAACAGCCTCCATAGCGTACTCAATCTGGTATACACGCCCTTGAGGGGACCAGGTTATCACGTCCGTGTCATAAGTCGAGCGGTACATTGAATTGTGGATTAATGGCGGGTCATTCCGTGCTAGTTCCAGGTACGCTGCAGTGGGGAGTGCACACAGGCGACTTAGGACCGGACGATGCGCCAGTCAGAATGGCTGGAGTGTGGGGGGCTTCACGTGGGTCGCGACCGCCCTTCTGATGCAGACAGCTCGCCAAGAGAAAAGGTCATAACGGCTGGGAAGGTGTACTTTCCGAAAGTCGGAGATGTGATCATTGGTGAGGTGGTTAAGAAGAACATGAGCATGGAAGCTTTCATCCTGAACATCAATGCATCATCCGAAGCAGTCCTACCCTTCACCGAGTTCGCTGGAGGCAGTCGCAGGAACTGCCCTAAACTTGAGGCTGGCGACCCAGTTCTCTGTCTGGTCTCCAGCGCCCCCGCGGATGTCCTTGTAACATGCAAGTGCAAAAACGACAGGAAGTCCTGGTCTACAGGTGAGGCCTACCTTGGGCCTCTTTCCAGGCCTACCCGCGTGGTGTGTGAGGAGCCCGCCGCGCAGTCAGGCTGGGTGCTCCATGACCTTCCTCTGGTCGTAGCCGACCGGCTGCTGGCTGCAGACTCGTTCCTGCTTGACAGGACAGGCGACGCCATACCGTACGAAATTGCGGTGGGCACCAACGGGATTGCCTGGGTGCGTGCAGCGACCGTGAGAGCGACACTGTTCGTGGGTAACTGCGTGCTGCGCGGTGCACGACTGGAATCTGACGCCATGGTCGAGGTGATGATACGTATGCTGAGTCAGTTATTCGATGTTAAAGACCAGTCACGTTAGGCTCGGTCGAAGGTCTTCTTTTGGATGTTGTCACCCAGGCTTGTCTGAAGTCCATCCCGGCTGTTTAGATAGAGAATCGTCTTGTTCTTGCCAACGTTGATGTGAGCCGCTTTCGGAGGCAACTCCACCGAGTTCAACTTGGGGTCTCTCGGGGTCTCGCTTTCTGATGGAGTGTGACTGGCGAAGAATGTCAGAACCACCGCTTTTTTTTCCTCCGCTTTTGATTTCTTGTTCGTTTTCACACAGTGACCAGCCACCTCCACGATCACTCGACTGTCCTCCTGGCGGAGATTCACAGACTTGATTTCCACTTTCTGGTGCCTGAAGTCCAGAGAACGTCTGAGTCCAAGCACACGTGGAATTCCTCGGAGCTTCGCCCAAAGCGACTTTCCTGTCTTCCGCGTACGTTTAGCGTCAGCAGCGGCGCCAGAGCTGCCGCTGACTGCGTCACCAGCGGCGCCAGAGCTGCCGCTGACTGCGTCTGCAGAGGACCCAATGTTCGTTATGTGCACTGTATGCCAGTCACACTCCTTGATCTGCTTTGACGAGTTGGAGAACTTCATGTCTTTCGCAAACAGCAGATCAAAGGCGCTCACTGTGGGGAAATCGAGAGAGAACGATATGTCATTCATCGCATCAGCCTTGACCTCCTTCTCGAGAATGGGCTGCTCTTTGATAGCCCCTTTTTCAGCGTCGCCACTGGGAGGCGTGTCGGTGACGCCCAGCAATCGTCCAGCCTTAGATCCCGGTGGAGGCGGACCGATAGGTGTGTGCTTGCCCTTGTTCGAAGCGTCATCTTTTTTTGGTGTGGGAGGTGATATGGAGTTCTTTGCCGCGGACTTGGTGTCTTTCTTCCCACCAGAGGCGTCATCTTTTTTTGGTGAGGGAGGTGATATGGAGTTCTTTGCCGCGGACTTGGCGTCTTGCTTCCCGCCAGAGGGGGAAGCTTTCCCTTTTTGGGGCGAGGATTCGACTTTGGTTGAGGGCTTCTTCTGCGTGGGTGACGAATCTACCGGCGTGGCGGCAGAGCTAACACCACCTCCACCCTCACCTGGGTTGGCAAGTGACAGGAACAGCAAACAGAATGCGAAAGAGCGCATGCGAAATACCAGTTGCACCTCTCTAATTCTAGGACTGCTAGGATGGGAGTCTCCTCAGTCGTGTAGCTGGATTGTGTTGTAGTTAGTAGACGCCCTGTGGTCAGACATCAATAATGTCATAACTCGTGCAATCCTTGGACTATCTCCTACTTTGAATAGTTATGATTATAATTGGTTAACACGAAAAACAATTCTACACCAGTCTCTCTTCTGAACTTTGGGACGACGTCCAGGACCCCTCGTCTGCATCGATATCCTCGTGAATCAAGCAACGCGAGCAACCGAACTCCTCGGCCAGCCGATCTCGGCGCGCCCCCTTCTCGGTCCGCCGACGGTTAAGTAGGCTTTTGAAAGTCAATCGCCCACGTGCTATCTCCCAGACAGCATCCAGAGTGTTCAGGATGAGGCTCAGAACCACTCCAGCAACCAGGCCGTAAGCAACGCTGTAGGTCAAGGGGATCGTCGCCATAGTAACGAAGGTTGGGATGGCCACTATCGGGTCTGTCAAGTCCGCTGTGGTAAGGTTGGACGCCATTAGCGATCCGACGACTATCAGCGCCGGGCCCGTGGCATATGGGGGTACAGACGCGAAAATCGGGGCGAAGAACAAGCACAGGAACATCATCACTCCCGAGGTGACGCTCGACAATCCAGTCCTACCACCAGTAACCACAGCAGCCATGCTTTCCGAGGCGGTCGTCGTCGGGGACGTCCCAAGCAGCGAGCCCAAGGATGTGGCGAGCGCGTCCGAACAGAATGCTGCTCGTTCGCTGCGGATTGTGCCTGAGGGGGTAGTGAGGTTGGCGGCACGACCCAAGGCTAGGAACGTGCCAGTCGAATCCAATACGTCAGTGTACAGTAACGTCATCAACGCTATCCAAACTTCCGAGGAACCGAGGCGATCCCATCGTAATTGCCCAGCGGTCTTTTCTATCAAATGAAAGGAGAAAACTTGCTTGAAGAAGTCAAAACGTGATTGGCCCTCAGAACTATAAGGGAAGTAGGTGACAGCAGTACCTCTGATCCACGAGATGCAAGAAATGAAAGCAATCCCCATAAACAACCCTCCAGGGACTTTCTTCATCATCAGAAAGGCCATTAAGACGAGGCCGAAGACGCCCAGCCACAGGGTAGGATCCGACAGAACACCTCCTGTGCAGTAGTAAGCCCCGCCAGCTCCCATGGGCTCTCTGAACTCGGGCGGGCAGCCTCCCAACGTAACAAGCGTGGCGTCGTTGCCGACGACAGCGCCAAGGCCTACGGAACCCTGCAGACCAATGAAGGCCAGGAAGATTCCGATGCCTGCGCTCATGCCAAGCTGAATTGACGCTGGCATAATGTGTTTAAGCTGAGACCTGACCCCTGTCAGGCTGAGGATAAGGAAGATGATTCCCTCCAGGAAGACGGCGGTGAGGGCTGTTCTGTACGCGACAGGTCCCGTACCCATGAATCCGATGACAGTGTAGGAGAAGTAAGCGTTCATGCCCATGCCGGGCATCAAATGAAGAGGAAGGTTGGCCCAGAGACCCATAATAAGCGAACCCATCATGGACGCCACCGTCGTGGCGACTATGAGGTCTCGCTTGACAGTGGAGATGCACGCCAGCATAGTGGGATCGTCCCAGGCTACGCCAGGCAGGTCCTCAATGCATGGTCCGCCCGTATCACCGATGATAGCAGCGTTTACTGGGATGATGTATGCCATCGTAAGGAAGGCCGAGAGCCCCGACAGCACTTCGGTTCGGATGCTGGACCCAACCTCTGTAATTCTGAAAAACCGGCGCGTGAGATCTGCAGCGGACTTCATAGGTGCCCCGAAGTACCGGTTCGCAAGCGAGGCCGCCATCAATGCAATTTTTGGGAATTTTAGTAAAATACAGTGGATGGTGTACATATGCATGTGTTCTTTGTGTCCCTGGTTGGTCTGGTCGGTGCACAGCAAGGGGTCGGTCAGTCTGAGCTGCGGAGCCTAAGCTTAGTCCTGAGAGGTTCGCGTAGCGCGTATGAAAACCGTAATATCCGGTACATGTCATTTGGGGAGGAGGAGCATGCGTCTCTAGGCGCGCCTCGAAAAGATTCGGACAACCTTCATCCAGTCGTGCTAGAGCCGTTGTCTCTTGGTGAACTGCCCCTTGGTGAGTCGAAAAGGACGGATGGCGACAATGAACAGTCTGTGATGCTTAAGGAAGCCACGATGTCTGGGGAGACCAAGCATTCCCTAGTACTAACACGCGCCAAACAGTTGGATCAGAGGTTCCAGAACTCCTTAGTGGTCGAGAGGGCCCGACAAATAGAGCAGGGGTTGCACTCGCGACAGCAGACCGACATGAAAGACATGACGTTTACGTCAAAGCTCCGTTCCGACGCATCTGCCGCGACGTTGACATCAAAGGTTCTGGAGAGAACCAGGCAGTTCGAGCAGGATGCCGTCGAGCAGCGCGACAAGGCTGAACAGCAGAAGGCGATGAAGGCGCATCGAGCGCAGGAGCAGGCACGGTCGAACCGTCTAAAACGCTCTGACTCCGCTGACGACGTAATGCAAGCCACGCTTGGCAACGATACAATCATGGCGGTGTCCGGATCACTAAGTCAGGAGATGTCCATGAACCTGAATCCTCTCGAGGAACCCAGCGAGTTTTGGGACGCCACATCCGCCGACAGAGATGAAGCGGAGACGAAAGCAAACGCAGACCACTGGGACTTCTGCTATGAAAAACTACCAGACGGTGTGGTCGCGGCCATACCCGCGACGCCCCTTGAGACCATGCTCTTCGTGTCCAGGGGCACCATTGACGAGGGCGTCCAAGCCGACCTGGGAGCAAACGAGAAAGCAAACGAGAAAACAGCGACCTGCAAACGGTCAGTTAGTTTGGAAGTGTTCGTGTCGAGTGACAAGCCAGAGGGCTGGAAACCAGATTGGCGCGCTGAGACGCAAGCGGCACAGGTGTCGCCCTGGGGGCCAGAGACCTTGGCGAGCCGGAGTGCTTCTCTTATTTGGGAGAAGGGTAATCAGTGAGTCCTCACGGCACTGTACACGCAGGTTAGAAGGCGGAGACGTCAGCAAGTCGTAAGTAGATCCGGCTCTCACATAACCGCAGAACCAATCAAAAGCCACGGTCTGGGAGCGGCGTTATGAACCGTAATCTCGGCAATGTGTTGAAGGAAGACACACCTGCACACATGGAAAAGGAGCCGTAGGCGGAACAGGCGTATCCGTGACAACAGAAGTAGCCTCAACTTGTGGTCTCAAAGTCAATCAATGCTAGAACGTCCTGTCGAGGAATCCAAGAAAGATACGCGCTTGGAAAAGGACCCGTAGGTGAAACATGCTGACCCATAACCACAGAACTAGCCAGAAGACAGGGTCTCG
>NW_027151926.1:0-1376 GCF_019968955.1 Porospora cf. gigantea A | reverse complement strand
AGGCATATGATAACCGCAAGGTGAATGGCAAACCCCGTTCTGAGGTTACACGATATCAGGGCATCCCAGAACGGCTTGAACTGCGGTCCTCGGCCTTCTGGTGCAGACGACGGGCGTACGACGTAGGTGAAGTACATTCTCAGATATGCCGGCCAATTCTGTGTGCACTAATTTTAATTGCACACCGATTTCCCTGCCGGCAAATGGAGCAGCAATATCAGCAATCGGATGCGATCTATGACAAACATCGCCAATACTTTGAGGACAAGACTCGGATGATCAAGATGCCGACGGCTCAGAGCTACGAGCTTCCGCCAACGCTGGAAGGCATGGTTGAAGCTCAGATGCAAGCTGGGCGGGACAAGGCCCCCGCTCGAGGCCGCGCCTACTCGGATTGTCTTTCATGCCTGGTGTCCCCGCTTCTGAGGCTCGGATTCTTGATTCAGCTCGTGTCGCTCATTCTGCTGATGGCCATCTACTACGGTCATGGGGGTACCGGTGCGGTAACATACGATCTGTTCAACCTGCCCGAGAAGTTAAGGACATCAGAGTCCTTCAGTCTCTTCATGATCGGTATTCAAGTAGCGTTCTTTGTCGGAGCATCGTGCATCCTTGGCTTTCAAATCTTCGCACCCGACAGCTCGCAGACATCTCGCGGTTTCCGTGCTGGTTCGAAGCTTATCAACACAGCGGCAACTTTGGACCTTCTGGTTGCGTCTCTTCGTCTCCTGCAGTACATTTATGCTTACCAGTTCCTCGGGGCTAGGTGGTGGCTGAAGTACGTCCAGACTAAGGCTGACTGGGTTTTGTTTTACTTCGGCGCCTTGGGCAACTCCCTGACTCTGATGCTTTACGGACTCGGAATCTTCTACCTTGAAGCCTACCATGAAGAAGGCACATACGAAGAGTTCGCCTGGATAAACCTGGGCCTGTTTATGCTTGCCGGCGTCTTGGAGTGCCTCATGGCTCTTACTGGATTCGGGGCATTCTTCAGCTTCGTTCAGATTGCAGCCCTTGGTGCGGCGACAATCTGGGCGTTCAGTTTCGAGCCGCTCGTCAACTACCACGCGAAACCTCTGCATGACCGGAACATCGCCGCCGAATGAGAGTTCATGTGTGCCGTTAGACAATGAATCACATTTCGTCCTCGATAGACAGCCCCTGAGAGGTGGAGATGTGTTCATCTCGGGTCATATTCATGCGCTTCTCTAAATACAATCCCAGTATTCCACCAGTGCACTGAGCCCTAATCGATTGTGTAACAGAGTCCATCAGAATGGATCCCTTGCTAGCTTCCACTGCGACAGGACAAGGCGACGTTTCGGGTCCCAGACTCCAGTTAGGAGACTGCTGAGCCTGAGGATGCTGGAAGTCCA
>NW_027151925.1:0-10214 GCF_019968955.1 Porospora cf. gigantea A | reverse complement strand
AGTCGACGAGCTCACCTGGGCCGCCAATTTCAGGAACGAAGCCGCCGAACGTAGGATGAGCTCCAACGTCTCTGCACAAGCACTCAAAGCTGCCGATGAGCTCCTTGCATTGGCCAGTGTAGAACAAGGTTGGGGGGCAGTTTTCTGGAGCGTTACATTCTTTCACGTCTTCGCATTCTGTGGAACGGAGTCCGCCTAAGTTTCGAAAACCTGGATGACAAACGCAAGTTGCCCCGAAAACGGGATCAAACACGCAGGTGCCGGAATAGGCGTTGTGCAGCACATCCGGCCTCTCTACACGGGGAGCGAACTCCTCTTTGAGTCGAGGGCACACGCCGGTCTCACACTGGATCGCGGCTGCGTCTTCCAACTACGGTCGACTCACGCTCGCATTTGCTCCAGTCCTTCTCAGTGTTCTCTCGGGTGGTGGCATTGAAACCACCCGTGTCAGGATGCTTGCCCTGGGGGTCGTGACACACACACTCATGAGTGCCAATCATTTCGCGACACTCGCCAGTGTAGGTGCCATCATCAGGGCACTTGCCTGCCTCGCATTCCTTGATGTCCTCGCATGTCGTGGAGTTTACCCCGCCTCGGTTGGCGAACCCAGGGTTGCATTTGCATGTCGCACCATAGAGAGGATCGTCAGTACATCCTCCGGAGTAGGCGTTATGTACGATCAGGGGGTCCGTCTGCTGGGAAAACCCATCCTTCTGCTGCTGACACACTCCCGATCTGCACTTCAATGCGGCTGCATGGCCACCCGCGAGAGGCCTCACGTTGGCAGGCGGTCCAGTTCTTGCCGTTATTGAACCCCCCCGAGGCTGGGTGCTCCCCGAAGCTTGAACAAACACACTCGTAGGAGCCATGCATCTCTCTGCACACTCCAGTTTGCAAGTGGCTCTTCGTACAAGTGTTCGGTCCGCATTGGTTCACGTCTGCGTTCCTTGGTTTTCACGTTCTCACCCCGACAATCAAGCAGGTTCCAGCGGGATGTGTTGTGACTGTACCCTGCAGTGCACTCGCACTCAGACCAGACCGCGAGGCGCGACCCGCAACGTCCAGTGTAAGGATTGTGGCTCACCACTTTACCCAGATAGGAGATCCCGATCCGAGGTTCCCATTCCCTCTTACGGGAGATGCACGGAGGGGGATTATCGTCACAGTTCTCAGCAGCTGCGTCAGGCTGGAACCCCCAAACCTACACACACAACGCCGCAAATCAGGGACGCCTCCTGAAAGCGGGTGGACTGCCTCACTCGGGATGCACACGCACTCGTAACTCCCCCAGCGTTCGATGCATTGACCCGTGTAAGCATTGCCAGAGCACGGATTCTGAGCGCACTCACGGACATCTACACACCTGTCCGGAATTCGTGGATGGTTAGAGTTGCCGTTGGCACAAATGCAAGTCTCTTCTGTCTTCCTAAGCTCACAGCCGCCCGTGTATGGGTTGTGGTCTACAACCAGGCCCTCCACTATCGTTCCAATCAACAAGTCAAACTCATCCTTCCGCTTAGAGCACACAGATGGCGAGTCACACATTGCCGGCAAAAATTATATCGCACTGCAGACACACGCAAGGGACCTTGAAACCCACGACAATCAACTCCGATGTAGTCTAGGCGGTTACGATTTGCGGCTTTCAGTCTCGATGTCGGAGATTTCTGTGTTATTACTTCACGTCATCAAGGATTCGTGATGCCAAATACATTGCCGGCAAATCTGGATGAGTTGCGAAGACCTGGAGAAAGCCTGAGGCCGCCACGCTGGAACCTGTGTGGATGTCGGTGACTCGTTTCACGTCTAAGTTTGGATTGGAGGACAAAGTGAATGAGGAAAAACTGGGAGCCCGACTTAACTGTGTCGATCGGAACGAGTGTATCGAAGGGGGCTTGCGACAGTGTCGCAGCGTTATGTGTCAACAAAGACACGCTGGTGGACAATATTCCTTACAGCTGCCAATGCTATGTGGGAAACCAAAGCGGACATTCCCATGACGGACTACAAGACCGGCTGCAAGGACTGCTGTACTGACGTCGACGAGTGTGCAAATGGGACACATCACTGTAGTGACATCTGCGAAAATAGTGCAACCCGGATCGATATTCCGTATCGAATGTGTCCTGTGCAGATCGAACTCGTCTTTTGGCGCAGAGAGGCCACAAGGACCCACTTGACGTGGGCAGCATATTCACCGCCTGGTGGCTGATTACTATCATGGCCGTCGCAGAAGCCGCGGATATATTGTTGCTCGCATGGCAAGTGTGGAAGTATTACAAGAAAACTAAGCGCAAAGATAGTGCAGTTCATGTGCAACCGCCAGAACCACCAGCTTCCGAGCATCGACCTATCGTGCAGTCCGTGACTACTTCAGCGCGGCCTAGGGCTCGACGGCAACGTAAAGGTGAAGTCTAGCTACTTCTTCTTACCAAGGGCTGCCTTCCTAGCAGCCTCCAACGCTTTCTTGTCGGCCACCTGCTTCTTTTTGAACTCAACATCCGTCTCATCCTCATCAAGTCGCTCCTTCTTCTTCTGCTTGACAGGCTTCTTCTTTCCACCTTGGATGTCGAGAGGCATGTTGGTTTTTGCGAATTTCAATGTTCAGTGCTTCACCCTTATGATTACATGACGGATGACAGACTTAACCAGCCGAGCGAGTTGGCTTATGGGGGAGGACCGCGACCCAGCAGAATCAGGAGCCACCACCAGTATGCGTGTAACCTGTGTCATGTAGAGAGCCATGATGAAGCACCCCAACGCGATGCCGTTAAAAATGAAGCTGAAGTCCGGTGATGGCAAGCGTGTGACTGCTGGCCGTGTGAAATGCCGCGCGCCCTCGGAGTCAAACAGCACGCCCTGTGGAATCTCCGAGCCCAAATCTGCGACCTCCGTCCAGTAAGAGGCGTGGAGAAAGCGTTTCTCCAGTGGAAACTCAACCTGAAGGGTCTCATGGGGCTCGAGGTCTACGTAAAACTGAAAGGTTATTGGGGCGTCTGCGTCATCCTGCATTGCGTATTGGAATTTGAGGGCATCGAAGGCCGCAGAGCCGTGTAGAGTCCCGTTACCCGTGGTCATTCGGAGTCGATGGAACTCCTGGACAAAGAACGGGGGGACCCAGTCCCAGTAAACGCCTCGTAATCGAACGTCACCCGACTGGACCTGTACGACCTGCGACGAACGCGAGCGGACGTAGGGTGCGTCCAAGTACCTCTTGGTGACCCGTGGAGTCTGGCTGACAGCTGAAACCGCAGAGTCCGTCTCGACGACCTCGCTGCGAACTCCGTAGCAGCTCGCAGAATCGCTGTGCAAGACGTGACTCTTTGTAGCTATGTAGACCACCTCTACTCGATAGGTCCACAGGTCGGCAGCTTTCCAGACTTTCAGCCCGAGGCTCTGCATAACAATCGAGCCGCTCTGCCTACACGATACTGACTTTCTGCGAAGTCATACGGACGGATCCGTGACGCTAAGCCCGCGAGTCGGCTACAGGGGAGCAATTTCACCAGTGGCGTGAGGTTCTCCGTGCAGACGTTTTCGGATGTGTACTGCCCGATTATGTTGGCCCTGTGACCAGGAGCAACCTCCACGATAGCGGTGAGTTCGCGAGTGAACTGCATGATCACTCTGACGGTGACTCACCCACATAGGTCGTGCCAATGTTGAGAAGGACCCGCAGAGCAGCCCTGACAGGCCATGGGTCAGCATGGGCCAGTGCCCATCGCCTGTAGCCGCCACAAACAGCCCTCGTGGACGCATCGGTAGCTGAGGCACCTGAGCGCGAAGGCCTCTAGCTAAAGAGGCGTCGAATGCTTCGAAATGGGACGCCTCCATAAGGTCGAGGAGGGCGTCGGGCAGCTCGGAGGAGGTGTAGGCGTAGTGCACCAACGTGGTGTCCTCGGACACAGGGTAAAAGGTCAGCCTTTCGTCCCCTGCGCCACATGCTAGCGTCGCCAGCCCCCAGATTAACCGCATTTGAGTATCACATATTTTTTTCACAGTGCTAACAAGTGAGCTCCGAGCTTGTTGGAGGTCGGCAGGTCGTCCATGGAAACTGCAGGAGGAGAACGCATGCGTGTAGGAGACGGAGCGGTTTCCGTGGGGGTGTGCTCTACAGACTCACGAAGACCCTCAAGGATCGTATCGCTGACCAGGCCTGCCGAAAGGTCAATTAGCGTCTCGTCGAGCAATGGCTCGGTAGGTGCTTGCCGCGTCTGAGTGTCCAGGTAGTCAGCAAGTATCGTCTCAGGGTCCGCGGGCTGCACCTTTGGCTGGGGGATCTCGGTGGTTGTGACTGCCGTTTCTGATTAAGGGAGAGCCACTGCACCTACTAGTTCGCTTCTCCGTCCACCACGGCGTGCTCCTCTGTGGAGAAGGGCTACGCTTCGGAGGTGGGGACTTAGCCCCTCGAGTCCGCTCGGGCTTCTTGCCTCTCCAGTTGAACATGGGCTGCTCCCACCAGCGACCCGCGCCGGCTTCGGGACTCACCGCCTTCTCCTTGACGGGCGTACGCTCTCTTTCTTTGCGATCACGGTCTCGGCTGGCCGAGGAGGACGACCTTCGTCGCTTGTCCTTGGATCTGCGTCGTCGACTGGTGCGCTTGTCGTCTGAATGCCGTGAACCACTTCGGCTACGTGACCGGCGTTTCCTGCGAGGCTCCTCCCGGGGCCTCCTCTTCTCGGATTGCGGCTTACTTAGCGACCTACGACGCCTTTCCCTGGATGGCGAACGTTTCCGACGACTCTCCCTCTCGCGAGAGCGACGGCGCGGCTCGTCCCATTTGGACGTCTCTCTGCGCCGGGACATACAAAAACAGATTTAGCAGACGTCAACAGAAATTAGGTCACGCATGGATTTACACTGTCAATCTCGCTCCCAAAGCCGCACGAGCGAGGGTACTTCGGATTGGCGGCGTCCACGATAGAGTACCACACGTCCGGCTGCACAGGCATCCAGTAATTACACATGCTGTCAGCAGTGATCCGTCTGGCGTAGAGGACCGACAGCACTCCTGCTGTGCAGTCCGATAGATACTTGACAAACAGGTCCAAGTCCTCTGCGCGATGACCAGGCTGTAGCCGGACAAGCCGAGCGGATTTGGCTTTCCGCTCGTGGAGCAGGTCAAGGGCCGCCTCCATGTCAACAGCCTGGTCGCCTATGCTGCAGATGGTTTGGACGCCGGCCAGGCGTTGGGCCTCCAACCAACTATACGAAAACTCTAGGCTCTTCATGGCTGCGAACAGCGAATCGCGGTCTCGGTTGTCACAGATTTCCTTCCACCTGTACGTTGAGTCTATAGGGATTCCAAGTTCTTCCAACAACTGCTTGAAGTCGGGCAAGAGGTGTAAGTACAGCTCGACGACTCTAGGACTCGCATTCGTAATGATTTTGATGTATTTGACGTTCTCATGGGCCGTGACAGCCCTTAAAAAGTCGGAAATGACCTCCACTAGACCGGATTCCCTGAGTTCGGTCACCCTTGCGCAGTTGTCCTCTGTTAAATCAGATCTGAAGATCCATTGCGTAGGCATGAGCGTGTGATCTAGGTCCACGAACGCCGCGATTCGACTTGATCCGTCTACATTCATTTTGCTAGAAATTGCTGGATGCTGGAATGCGACCACATCCAGGGATGGCACCATTTAAGATGTGCGTATGATTTGATATTTGACCTCAAAATCAGGAATTGATGGACGACTCCGATCTGGAGGCACGTATCATTCGGGACAGCTTCGGGGTCGCCCCTTCCGTAGTCGCCAGAGTACTTCAGCGAAACGGTGCTTGCACGCTGGGAGATACCTTGCGGTTTCTTGAAGTGTGGGCGGAGACGAAGACCTATAACTGGGAGTTTGCTCACTTCCGAAACTCTCTTCTAATTCTGATTCAACACAACTGCGCCAGTGTAAAGCTGGAGTCAACTCGGCCTGACGGAGGCCTTCCGGAGATTCGTCCTGGAGAGGATCCCTCCTCCGTTCCGGGGACGCGTTGTCGTTATGCGCTTTGTCGATCCGAAATTTTTAACCGGCTGAAGTATCCCAAATTCCAGTTGCTCGTTAACTCCATGCTCGGGGCCTCCGCGCGTCTGGTATTCTCCCAGGTCATCAAAGCGGGGCGGATACAGATGAGCACGTGCGTTCGCCAAGCGCAGCAAGATCCCGACGCTGATGTGGTCTTTGGCGAGACTCCGCCAGATACATCAGCCAAGGCGTTGAGTCGGTCTTTTGTCGAGCTGGCCATGCGTAACTTTATAGTCAAGGTCCCTGACCTCTCCTATGAGGCACTGGTGAAGGAAACTCCCAAGGTGGCGCCTACCAAGTCTAAAGCGGCACCCAAACGTAGACGCCGTCCTGCAGGGTCGGATAATCTGGACCGACTGCTAGGTTCAGAGCAGGAGAAACCAGCATCTACGGCCAAGGATGACATCAAAATGAAGCTCAAGGAGATGGAGGCGACGATGAGTGGCAGCTCTGATGTGTACCGGATAAATTCGTCGCTGCTCAACCTGGAAATCTGCAAGGAGCTTGTGCTGGAGTTCATGGTTGCCCGCTGGTCGGACGCTCCCATCGTGAGATACTTGGTGGCAGCTCTGATGACTGGTGTCCGGTTGTCGCCTCGAGGAGACAGCGTGATTTGTGAGTCCGTGGCGTTCTCAACGATCGAACGTTTAGTGAGGGCTTCTGCCCAGGAGGAGGCCACGAAAACCAAATGTAAGATGAATTCAGTCGACAACACTTTACTTCTGAAGCTGGTGGACGCTATGGGCAAACACGCGGACAACGTGGTGAAACACATAGAGCTGAAGGACAGCTCCCCTGCCTACCTGTTTGATTGGCTCCGTTGCAGGCAACTACTGAAGCAACGAATAGCGTTTCTCGTGATCCGTAACCATCTAGGGTCCCACACGGCCAGAATATGGATGCTCCTGATAGGCGCGGACCGTATGGCATCCCCCAGCGTCGCCACTGAGGGATCAATCGTCTACTGGGACGACTTTACAGTGGCAGACATGGTACTGCTCCCACCTCAGGAAGCCAGAGAGGGGCTGTTCCGGTTAGCTGAGAACGGCTTCATCCGCCACCACCTATCGGACTCGGCTGTTCACAACCTGGCGTCCGCCGCCAACAAGCGCACGCTGATCTTCTCTGCTAATGAGGAACAGTCATACAAAACGGTGTACACTCACCTGCTACAGGGGTTGCTTAATTTCCTGGAGAGGAAGGAGATCGAATCGTCGCGAATTATGCAGCTGTACCTCCGTGTACAGTCTCTGACAGAGGCAGAGACGAAGTCGTTACGCCAGAGAGAAGTCGCAGAGGATATTCTTGAGAACTACGGAATGATGTTGTATGACTCCATCTGTGTGATTCGAGATTTCTAGATCCATGTCACGCGTTCTTGTTCTGTCGACTTCACCAGATGGGTAAGGGCACCGCGGTTGTAAAGGTGCAGCCTCTCCTGACGCGCCACAAGATCCGTGAGTACCCTTCGGATCCGCAGCAATAACACCTTCTCGGACTCTGCCTGAGCCAAGATCTTCATGTTGGACTGGACCAGCAGCAGAACAAGTCGGGAGCACAATTCCACTGGGATCCAGACGTCGTCTTGGCAGTTGTGCATGGCTTCTAGGTACGAAGCGAGGAATTGAAGCAGCTTCCTGGCATAGGAGTAGGGCACCGCAAGCACTATCTCATAGAGATGGCTCGTAGGCATCTGTAGTGCTTTCCATAAATACTCATGTGGAGTCATGTCCAGCAGCTCAACTTTAGATTTCGGGGCCACTGGGACTTCGGATGGCATGAGTACAGCGGACAGGGAGTGCAACTTCATGCTCTCGTACTTGACCTTCATTTCTTGATACACTTTTTCTGCTTGCCAGGCCTCGTCCACAAGGTCGATCGCCGACAACAGCTCCTCGGTGGAGCGAATTGACGCCATGGTCATGCGAGAGGCCCTTGTACAGGACATCGCGTCATGGTTGGCTGCTGGCATGTTCTCTAGGGCCTCCTGTTCCATCTGTTCTTCCATTTCTCGAGCTCGCTCGTCCTCTGGAAACAGCTGCTCATCAGTACGCTTCCAAACTCGGATAGCTCGATCTTGTGCGCCCAGCGTAAACAGCCTGTCAGCGTCGGCGGTGTAGCTGATCCCCGCAACGGGTCCCGAGTGACCCAGCAATGTCGTTATCAGGTCCCGGCGGTCAGCGTCCCACAGCTTCACAACTCCTCCTTGGCAGCCCGACGCGACGTAGTGCGTGCCGGGGAGGAAACGAACCGCGGTGATGGGTTGGTCATGGGCGTGCCACGTGCGCTGAATGTTTCCGAAGTCAAGCCCCCATATTTTAAGCGTCGTGTCGGCGCTTCCGCTGACCAGAATTGTGCTGTCACTGGCCACATCGATGCAGGTGCATGGGAGTTTGTGACCATACAGAGTGAGGAAGAGCTTGCGAGAATCCGAGTAGTAAACGTAGCACGTATTGTCCAGCAGGCCCGCACATACGTACTTGCCGTTAGGGGTTACTGCCAGAGTGAGAGCCTGATCAACGAGGTCGAAGGTGGAGCCCTCGGCGAACGATAGCTGCTTCAGCCCATCTACCTCAGTGTAGGTCAGCATCCAGTGCTTCATCGATTTATCAGCAGAGGCCGTGTAGAATCCGGTGCCGCCGGCGTCCAGGCGGATGCAATGTATCCCTGCGGCGTGCGCATCGACTGTCTCCACTACATTCATGCTTCTAGTGTCTACCAGCAGCAGACATCCGCTCTTGGTTCCGCAAACGACGTGGGAGCCCTTCAAAACGTAGGCCACGGACAGCGGAACGTGCTTCTTCAGCGGTACGGAGTGAGTCCACCTAACAGATTCTCGCGTCCAGAACCGCAAGAAGCCATCCTCCACGGACGCGATTGCGGAGTCGTCCAGTGCGGTGGTCAGGGCGCGTGGAAGGGATTGATGGCCGCACGACATCGAGGAGACCTGGTTGCCGGCTGATTCCCAGTCGGCGTGCATGAGCGCGCCCACGTCGAGGTTGAGGCGGGTTAGGGAGCCATTCATCCCGGAGACGAGCACGTCGGTTGCTGGCCCAGAGAGTGGGGCGATGAGGCTGTAGAGTTTCTCCTTCACGTGCAAAAACCGGAGAGATACCATCTCCAAGGACACCTTATCCTTCTGAACGTCGACGTGGTCGTTATCCAGGTTCTTCAAGTCCAGGACGATATCGTCAGCCAAGACGCCTTCCAAGTCGCCGGTAGCCTTCTTTCGTTTCTTGTTGATCTTCTCCTTCTGTCGTCTTTGCAGCTTCTTCTCTTGCTTCGCGCCCTCGGCAGCAGTCAACTTCCTGAACACTTCCAGCGTCCTCCCATTCCGCATGACGCCCAGAAGGAACATGGGGCTGTCCACAGCAAGCCACTGGGTTTCCCCCTCCGATCGCTGAACGATGAGGCCGTTTGGGGTGACCTCCTCTATCGGGCCGGGCACGCCGTCCCCACAGTCAAAAACAGGTAGGAAGATGAGGTCGGTGAGTCGACCCTTGCCAGAGGACGTGAGGAGACAGCCAATGGCCTCTGCGACACATGTGTCGTCAACAGTCAACGAAAAAAGGTGCAGGCGGGCATCGGATGCTGCAACATAAAGACGGTCCATTGCCGCGCTCACGATCAGCGAGGTGACGTCGCCGCCTGGCTGGACCAGCGTCTGTACGCACGATTGCATGGTCAATGACCATATCTTAACGAGGGAATCCTTGGAGCCCGAGACTACAAACTTGACAACCGAGCCGTCGATCGCTGTTCCTCGCTGGCGTTTCCGGGACGGCTTTGTGTCGTAGACCAGCGCCAGTGAGGTGATAGGTCCTTTGTGCCCTCGAAGCCTGAACAGTCCTTGTTGACCAATGACATCCCACACGGTGACGGTCGTGTCCATCCCACCGGACACCAAGAGGTGTCCGCTCAGGGAAAACTCCAGCACTGACACCGGGGACGTGTGCCCTTGGAACGTGGCCAGCAGAGCGTGAGGGGCCTCCAGTGACCACAGCCGTATTGAGCCGTCTCGGTAGCCAGCTGCCACGACGCCGTCCCCGGTCGCTAAAGCCGACACATTGTGAGGAGCTCCCGTGGCAATACCCTGTACCAGTACTGGAGGAGGCACGCGCACGGCCTCAGGCGCGACGCCGTTCTCCCTCCAGAAGGCGACCTCCTCGTTGCGTGCCGTGACGATGTTCTGGCCTT
>NW_027151924.1:0-10295 GCF_019968955.1 Porospora cf. gigantea A | reverse complement strand
TCTTCAAGCGTCCGTGGTGGCCGTTGTCAACTCTCTGAACCCGTTATTGTGACCGCTTCACCCTGCACCGCATGTTGGTGTGCAGAGTGAACTCTTCAGGAACCGTGAGAGGGCGCACGGACCGACTCCGGCGACGGAGCGGCCTGGCAGCGGGCTTTTCAGGCAATGTGCACACGGCTGGCTTACTAGTCGGGTGGCGGTCTATCAGACCTACGGGATCTCCGTGACGTCCTATTGGTCTGTTCTGAGGCGCGACGTAGGACTTCGGTAGGTGCTCATCGATTCGACGGGTTACCGACTGGGACCGGGAACGCGGCGCGTCCCTAACTCTGGAGCGGCTCGACGACCGTTGCATGTACTTCTCGTTTGCCTCTCGTTGGCGCTTCTCCACGCTAGCCAGTCGTCGGGGCGTGAGCGGTGCAGACTTCAGTGACGGGACCTTTTCCAGGGGCTTCTCCCGAGCCCGCGCGTGCCTGTCGATACTGGCATCTCTCGCATGCGACATGCGTCGGTCTATCCTCTCCAGCGTTCTTGGGGTGAGCTTTGGCGCGGCCTTGATGGGTGGCGGGGCTGCGCCACTCCTGATGACTCGCCGAGGTTTGATGGACAATTGGAAGGATGCAGGTGCTTTCGATGGCCTCCTGGGCTGGCGGGTCGGAGACCTTGGCTTGATTTCAAGGTCCAGCGTTGACTGCTGGACTTGACGTGCCACTTCCTCAATGCTCTCTGTCATAAGAGGTCGTGACCGCGTAATCCTATCTAGTCGTAATCGAGGAATCTTCACTGGTGATTTCGGTTTAGACTCTACTGGTTTCGGCCTGACTCCCATTAAAACAGTTGCCTCTGGCAACTGGCGAGGGAGGTGGATGGAATTCAATCTCCTCCTTTCGGGCTTGTCCGACACGCCTTTGGGGGTGAAGAACAGCTCTTCAGCGAAAACGTCGGGTATCGCGCCCCTCAGCAAGTGGTCGACCGTGGGTCTATCACTCTCGGCTCTCTCGCCTCTTCGGCACCCGAACTCTTCTGGAGTTTTGAATTCGTCTGAAACCTGACGGGCCAGCGGCGGAAGGTCGGATGGCAGATTATGCCGTTCATTCTTGGAAACGTCTGGGGACGCAGGCCGACTTCGCAGGCAGTTTAATTCCATACGATGTTTGTTCTCGTCGGCCTGCTTCTTGAGAGCGAACAGCCTCTGCTTCAAATACTGAATGGCCGCCGAGCAGATTACCCACTTCTATCTTATCCATGGACTGCCGTATTGGGCTGGCTACGAGCACAGCTCGACTCGACGCAGGTCGCGCATCAGACAGGGTCTTCGCCCTCTGTGGACCAACCGCTGACTGACTCCCTGAGACGACGGTGAGGCTCGACAGAGTCGTAGCAGTCTCCGCTTCAGGAACGGCAGTGGGAATGCTCTGGTTGTGGTTGGACCGTATGTCTTGGCACGACTCACAAAGGGATAATGAGGTTTCAGGGAAGCCTGACGGGAGATGAGAGCTCACGTTGCGGTCTGATTGGTAATTCGATACCTTCTCAGATGCCACCAAACGAGGCACAGCCGTGTCATTTTCCTTTTCAGCTTGAAGGAGCTCCAAAGTGGCATCCAGCCCATACGACTCAAGTTTGGATCCAAGACACTCCATTCGGTCAGATGGTATCCCTTCGTAGGATGGCCTCTCCCTTATCCTGGCCATTCTTGCCGATAAATCATCCGAAGAGCTCTTGGCCAGCGGTGATACGTCCGAAAAAGGAGGTGTTGGCGGCAGTCGCGCCGGGTTGGCTGACGTTGGGAGCATTTATTTATTTAACTGTCACCAAGTACAACAGAAGAGTCTCACTTCATGATGATGCGTGAACAGGTTTCCTGAAGCGCCTTGTCAAACTCTGGGGAACGGATTGGCATGTCCTCTTCGAAAAATGGATTCTGTGTCATGTAGTGACGCTGCTTTACCTTCAAGATCAAGTCACTGTAAACAGACGAAGCGGCCCGAAGGAATTCCCCGACCTTCACTTCTCCCAACGAAGCCGTAGCGAAAAAACGTACACCAGTGGGGGTCTCATAGGCGTGCAATACGAAGTCAGCAGTCTCAATGCAGGTCAATGAGTTGGGTTCCAGCAGCCCAGCAAACTGAATGACAACCTCTGGGCGCACTAACATTCCCACTTCCCGGCTTCCATCCATGGGGCTTTCTCAGTGGGGACACCTGGGACGCCACGCCGCACATGCCGTGGAATGTCGATGCCAGAATTATCCGCTCGTTTGACGTCAGATTCGTTGGCGCCAGAAAATCCTTCACGTAGACGAGGCCGCCGTGCTTGTTATTGATGTAAAGGGTTAAGTACACCATCAAATCGAGATATCACCCAGCGCCCAAATTGTGTGGCAAATCAGCTGCTGCGCTTCTTGTGGAAATCCTTCTGCAAGACTTTGGCCTTCTGGATAAAAGTGTTCTTCACTGCTGAGAAGTCAGGCGGTGCTTTGTTCTGTTCTCCGTGGCGCGCCCTTCGTCGCACCTGCATCAACTCCTCGTCGTTCTCGGCATTTTTCTGCCGGCGTAGTTTCTCTGGATCCAGGATTGCTTCCAGCTTAAGCTGGTTCTTGTGCGCCTGAGCAATTTGTCTGTCTCCCTTCTTTTGGCTATCCTCGAGGTCTTCAATGGTTTTTATCGGAACCAGCTCTCGTTTCTTTTTCTTCTTCTTTAACTCCTTCAACATTTCGGGAGTCACCGTCTCAACATTGGACTTCCGCGGTTTCAAAGACTTAGGCATCACTGCTCTGCTCTCGGCCGAACCAATCGCGACCTTGCCTGGCTTGAACTCGATTGGCATCTCCAACTCGTCTATCAGCACATCATCTTCGTGAAATCTCTTCTTGTCATGGATAAGAGCAAGCGGCTGTTTGGAGCGGATCCCCTTGGACCAGTCATCTACCAATCGCATTTGCTCATAAAACATCTTCCCGCCCTTGAGATCGGAGTTCGATGGCTTTTTGTTCCGGTGCTTTTGGTCCTTCTTGGTCGTGTACGCGATGAACGACTCCGCCGACCAGGCTTTGTTGGAGGTTTTCACTTTAGTCTTCTTGCCCTTCGTTTTACGATGCCTCATTGTGAGCGAAATAGGGAATTGTTGTCGTAAGCTGCATGTCAGGTACGGATTCTCCTGTGCACATCTACTACTTCTCAATCGGGCTTCGCTTTTCTTCTGTACGCATCGAACAAACATTGATAATTTTATCATGGAGGATGATTTCATTCTGATACTCCATGAGTTCTGCCCTGATTTGGCGGAGGAGGTCCTCCATTTAGATGAGAGGTGCACAAAGCGACTGATGGCGAGCCTGAAGATGTTTACGGTGGCCTACTTCGCTGAGGCAAAACGGGCGAGTGAGTCTACGGTGACTCGGCTGTTGCAGCGGTCTGGTGAGATATCCAAACCCAAACCACCGCGTACCCGTCAAGAGAAGCTCTTGTTCGGGCTGAAGGAGCTGTCGGCGTGTGTAGGCACGGTTTGCGCAAAGACATATACAGCGCAGTTCAAGCGGAAAATGGACTCTTGGGGAGGGCGCCTGCCTGCGTTCGTCGTGGAGTGGTCGTTCACGTACTCTCCAGACAGCTTGACATGCGAGATGACGGACGCGCACGTCAGCAAACGGTTCGATAACGACTTCTGGAGCTCAGCGCGGCCAATGTCAGTGGCAGACTTGGTTCTCTACGAGAGAAATGATGGTACGGTGATCCGCTGTAAGGTGCGAGCGGCCAAGTTCTGCGAGGAGTCACAGCTTGTATTTGCGCTGATGTGCCACTCTGAGGAGGTTACCTTGGCGGTCATACAAGGAACGGAGATATCGACTGAGGAGCAGTTCAAAGAGGACACCAGGTTCAAACCTGGAACCACCCTGTGTATAGCAGAGCCCAGGTTGGAAGTGCTGACCAATGGCTGGAGGGGTGTTCGAGTGAGTGGTCTGTTGCGTCTTCGATGGCCAGACCAAGAACTGCATAATTGAACAGATGACGACTGAACAATGGAAACACGAGCAACAGAGTCTCAGAGCGATGCTCGTACTCACGGACGATTACGATTCTGTGGTTTACGTCGGAGGCGCCGATGTCTCTTTCATAAAGGGCGACGACATCAACGCATGCGCCTGCATAGCAGTGATGTCGCTGCCGAGCTTGGAGTTGATCTACAGCAAATGCCGAATGGTCAAGCTCGCTTCTCCTTACGTTCCAGGCTTCTTAGCATTCAGAGAGGTCCCTGTGCTCAAGCCTTTGATCGACGACCTCAGAGCTACAAGGCCTGACATTTTCCCTCAGGTGTGGTTCGTGGACGGCAACGGGCTGCTTCACCCTGAAGGATTCGGCCTGGCGAGCCACCTGGGCGTCGTGTGCGGCATTCCCACAATAGGCGTCGCCAAAAGTCTCATGGCCGTGCCTGGCATAGCCAGCGAAAAGGCCGTTCGCACTCGCTGCGCTGTCGAAACAGAAGTCGCGCTGTCCGACGAGAACGGGAGGGTATGTGGGTACGCAGTCAGGGGCGTGAATAGTGTCAGACCGGTCTTCGTATCGCCAGGCCACCGAGTGTCGACTCTCTCTGCTGTCGAGCTGGTTCGGAAGTGTAGCCGCTTCCGCATTCCCGAACCTATAAGACAGGCGGATCTTCTGTCACGTGATGAAATCAGGTCATTATCAACGAAGCGCTAAACCATGGTTCGATTCAAACACCGCTGGTTTCTGGTGGAAGTCTGTGCTAATGAGGCGCTTCCACCACTGAAGGACCACATTCTGCTGGAGGTGAGGATGAACTGCAGGCAAATACAGCACCTGCTGGCCAATGTACACAAATGGTGGGGTGAGTGGGGGATAGCTGGCATTCGGAACACAACGACCATCGCTTATGTGAGTCCCACAACTAGAACCTTCATCATCAAGGCCGCTCACGTGGGTCAAAGACGCCGCACTCATTCAGGCTTACCATCAGTACCTGTGGGCTGCGCTTACGCTCATGACAGAGTACTGCACAGTTCCATGCGTGTTTAAAGTCAATCACTGTGGAGGGACACTGAAGCAAACGCAGCGGTTGTTCCACGACAGTACTCGGATATGGTTAGCGAGCTGCAAAGGCAAGCTCCAGGAGGCCGACCTCGCATGGCCGACGGAGACCACGTTGTGAACCTCGTGATCAGCCTTTGCCCACGTGTAATGTGCATTTTATGACTCAGAATCGCTCTAGTCTCGATCTGGGCTTTTGTCAGTCCACTATTGAATCGAACGTGTACGATGATCGCCGGCAATACACCACCCACACCACGTGCTGGAGGAGCAGACCAAGCTCCCAGCGATCTCAAAGGAGCCTTGTGAGTGACGCTGAGATGAAGGACCTTGGATTTCGACATAGCTCACTCTCTGTGAAGTCGAGGGGCCTCTCTGTAAGCACGGGAGGAAAGCATAGATCTCTGGGCAATCCGCGCCGTCCCAAGGAAAAGTTCCGAAGTTCGGTGTTTCCTCGAGGGCGCCACCTGACGACACCGCCTCGTGACAGACGCGGAAGCGCCTGCTTATGGGCTACCCAGAAGCAAGCTCCGGTGGCCGTGGTCAGTGCTCGTGGGCGGCCTACCACCTTCAAACCGGCCACCGCTTCGCGTCCCAACACGGTAAGCATCCTTAGCTGACGCTCCTGATCTATCCCAGCCGACCGCCGTGACTATGGAAAAAGCTCCGCTCTCCGGAGGCTACCCTGCTTCAGCACGACCTCTGAACCGGGTTGCCGCCCTTCCTCGCGTCCCACAAAGTTTAGTGAGCTCCGATGTGCCGCCAACCACCAGGACGCTCCCCGCACAGCCTGCGGTTCTGGCGCGCACTCCGCTGCAAGGCGCAGACTCCGAGCGTCGGGTTTCCACATTGAGTAAAATCACTCGGCATATGGAGCCTCGCACTGCGGGCTTCGAAACTCGCCGCATACCGCTGCCGTCCGGCCCTCAAACGAGCCGAGAGCCGACTCGCCCTTCACTGCCTACTCACGCCACACATGCATTAGGTACAGGGCTCCCCCGACCTGTGCAGGCTGGCCACGCCAACGCTGTCCCTCCTCATGGACAAGGGGTCCAGCCTAATGTTGGCAATGACAGCCTTCATGTGCGCCCTTCGGGAACGACGTCGCCCCCATGTCAACAGCATCTTTCTGCGACGCAATCCAAAGTGTCTTACCCCGTCTCCACTATGACGCTGAACCAGGGAAACCTTACCCATACGACCCCCAACAGGAAGGGTCATGCGACCCTCAACGAGCAGCGTCTGGAGTCCCAATACCCCGTCTCCACTATGACGCTAAACCAGGGAAACCTTACCCACAGGACCCCCAACAGGCAGGGTCATGCGACCCTCAACGAGCAGCGTCTGGAGTTCCAATACCCCGTCTCCACTATGACGCTAAACCAGGGAAACCTTACCCATACGACCCCCAACAGGCAGGGTCATGCGACCGTCAACAAGCGGGGTCTGGAATCCAAATACCCCGTCTCTACGTTGAAGCCACAACAGGTCCTGACCCATACGACCCCCAACAGGCAGGGTCTGGAATCCAAATACCCCGTCTCTACGTTGAAGCCACAACAGGTCCTGACCCACACGACCCCCAACAGGCAGGGTCATGCGACGTCTTTGCATCAGCCAGAGCACGCCACGCAGGGCCGTCCGAATTTCCAAAGGCAGCCAGACGTGGGCCGTGGAACGCTCCGGAGTCGCGACCTTACACACGATCGGCACACCGCAGACCTCAGAACCCCCTATATCTTGAGCGACACGATGCGCAATGTGCGCGTGCGGGTGCCACGCAGAGTCGTCATCGAGGACACCTACGATACGGAGTACACGGTGGAGGAGAAGGTCATCGTTGAAGACTTCGTGGAAGAAGAGGTACCCGTGCAGGAGCGAGTCGTTGAAATCGGGAAGCAGATAGTTCGGGAAACCGTCGTCGAGGTTCCGGAGTACGAGTACGTTGAGAAAGTCATCGAGGTGCCGTGTCCTCGCAGCAGGGAGGTCAGTCTGTCCGCAATCCCCGAGGAGACGGCGGAGGCCGGAGCGAGGCAATTCCGCGTCCCTATCATCAAAACTGTTCGCGTACCGCAGCACGTGGAGCGACCCGTTCAACAAGTAGTTACAGTGGAGGAGACGTCGGTGGTAGATCGGTTCATACCAGTCCCTGTGGAGGAGGTATCGGAGCTCTCGCTACAGATGCCACAGCTCCGAGGCAAGTGGGTGCAAGTGGACGTCCCTCTGTACTTCCCTCGCATCGTTGAGGTGGCCGTGCCAACGGACTTGCTTGATGACGACATGCACCAGCAGTGCGACCGGATGGCCGCAAAGGTGAATCGTTTCGTTGCCGAATCGCTGGACACAATGAAATTGGTTAACTCTTCGACCAAGACAGATCTGTTAATAGCCGGAAAGCCCGACTCTGACGCACATGACGGAATGATGGGAATGGACAGCGTCGTCATGCAGTGTGACCTTTTTAGCCAGCTTTCTACAGTAGATTCCCTTGTTGACAAGGTCAAGGAGTGCTACGAAAACGCCAGGTTCGTATCCCAGGCCAAAGGATGCCAGAATCTCATGAAGTGGGTACACGACCAGCTTTCAATGCAGACACCTGTCCAGTGGCGCGTTCCCAATCGTGCAGCGAGAGACCAGTGCGACCACCATCCAGAGTCCACGTGCTTCGGTATATGAAAACCCCTCCTCCGAAACGGCAGTTGAGCTCCGATCGGACATTGGCGATATGCCGGCTTCCACTCTCACGCAGGCCATCCGGCCGCGCACCACGGCACGCCGGACGCAGGCACCGGCCAGTCAGATCCCAGACGCGTTCGAGATGGATGCGCCAGTGCTCGCTCTTCAGGAAAATAAGATGCGGTGTCCACCAGCCGAACAAGAACCGTTTGAAGAGTACAGTGACCATCTCTTCCACGAGTACAGTGAAGTCTATGATAGTCCGGCCTGCGACCTTGGACAGTACTTCGTCAAGCCCTCATACGAGACTCCGTCGCAGCACTACTATCCTCAGATGCAGCACGTCTCCGGCCCTGGCCGAGTACTCGGAAGCAACGCCCTCTACCGAATTAGTGACCCTTATTACCACGACGACCCGGAAGATTACGCCCCAAGCCCGGCTGGTTGCTGGTAGAGGACAATGCTAGTGTGCACAAACAGGTAGAACAAATCGGCGATTTATGCTGGGAGACGGATCGGCGAATGTTAGGCAGCTGCACGCTCAGCAACTCCACCAAACGCTTGATCTCTTCGCGTGCAATAGCGGTCTACCTAATTGGGAGACTCCCGAAAGTCGGGAACGCGTTAAACGCTTAAAGATAGCCCAAGAATACCGCCACGCTGCTCAGATTGCGAAGAGAAGAGGGCCGGGTCCCGCAACCCGAACTGTAGCGGCTCTGCGAGACTCCGCCAAGCCGCTGGCGCTTCCCGGCGTCCATCCGACTGCGCAGGTGGAGCCTGGCGAGACAGCGCTGGCGACGACTGACAGCTCTCTCTTGAGCCATATCCAATTCAAGAAGGCTCCAGAGCGTCTGGAGTCCAAATGGCACGCCCCCTGGATACTGCAGCGAGTCATCTCGGGTCACACTGGATGGGTGCGCACGGTGGATGTCGACCCTTCGAATCAGTGGATGGTCACTGGAGGCAATGACAGGCTTCTGAAGTTCTGGGACCTCGCTTCGTCTGAGCTGAAGCTCACGCTGACTGGCCATATCAGCGCGATCCGCTGCGCGCGCGTCTCAAAACGGCATCCGTACGTCTTCAGTGGCGGCGAGGACTCCCAAGTTAAGTGCTGGGACCTGGAGCAGAACCGAGTAGTACGACACTATCATGGGCACCTCAGTGGAGTCTACACGCTGGCCTTGCACCCCTCCATGGACATTTTCTGCACGGGCGGACGCGATGCCGCTGTTCGTGTTTGGGACATGCGAACGAGGAAGGCAGTGCACGTGTTGGAGGGACACCGCCACACTGTGTTCTCGATCGCAATACAGAATAATGAGCCACAGATCGTTTCCGGCTCGGCTGACAACATGGTGAGGTGTTGGGATCTGGTGGCTGGCAAAAGTCTGATGACTATGACCCACCACAAGAAGACTGTTCGATCGCTGATGATGCATCCGAGAGAGTATACCTTCGCGTCCTGCAGCGCCGACAACATTAAAGTGTGGCTGTGCCCTCGCCCGTCTTTTGACCGGAACATGGCCAAGTGCAAGTCAATCGTGAACTGCAGCGCGTATCGAGATGAGCCCGCTGACAACACTGGCGTGTTCGTCGCCGGCGGCGATGCAGGCCACCTGCATTTCTATGACTGGCGAACAGGTCAGCTGTTCCAAACGATAAAGTCCACGCCGCAGCCCGGCTCATTGGAGGCAGAATCGGGTATATTCGACATGGCGTTTGACCTGTCTGAGTCACGTCTGATAACTGCGGAGTGCGACAAGACCATCAAGGTGTGGCGAGAAGACCCCGATGCAGTCAAGCCTCACGAGTTTGATTGACAACATTTGGCTCATCGACCCTTTGCTTGTGTCTTGAGATCGACCTTGGTGGAGAGGCCAGACATACTTTTGGTTCTCCCGTCAGGGATGGCAATCATCACCATAGCAGCGCCAGCGGAGTGCGGAACGTCTACCCGGAAGTACCCTCGTCGCTCAAGCTGAATGCAATCTCCCTCCTTCAACTGCTTAACTGCGGGATCGGCCAAACATTCGGTGTCGTAGATGGTATGGTGGTTGACGACACTCTCGAAATCATCACTCTCCTCGAGTTTCTTCTTGGTAATCAAATGGTCCAGTTCTCTGACGACGATTGTAGTCAGCTTGGCATCATGACCCTCCACAGTTGCAGCGTTGGTCAGAGGCAGCCAGTGCAGCTTCTTCTTGGTCTTTTTCACATCTCCTTCAAGGTGCAATCTGCCCTCCAATCCGACAACGACATCATCCTCCTTTAAGACCTTGTCAACGATTGCGTTGCCCCATCGCATTAGCGTGACTTCCTCCCCGCACTCAATTTTTTCGGCGTCCTCGAGCTCTAGAAGAACTTGGCCCGTGAGGATCTGCGGTACCTTCCCAACGCTAGGGTTCTTCGGGTGCAGCTCCCTCTCAATAGCTGCTGCCTTCGGCGCTCCTGCCATAGTTAGTGTGACATGATGCTTGCCATCCACAGCCATGTACCTCGGCACAATAGGATCCAGCAACTGCTTGTTGAGAGCCCACAGCTTGTCCCATTCCATGAGATTTACATTCTTCG
>NW_027151923.1:0-10327 GCF_019968955.1 Porospora cf. gigantea A | reverse complement strand
CGACGCGTTTCATGAACAGGTCGGGTATCCACAGCGCCAAAAACAGGTCCCGTGCTCTCTGCTCTTCCTTCCCATGGTTCTTTCGTAGTTCCACAAACTCGAAAACGTCAGAGTGCCATGGCTCCAGGTAGCAAGCGAAGGAGCCCTTACGTTTGCCACCTCCCTGGTCCACGTAGCGAGCTGTATCGTTGAAGACGCGCAGCATAGGAACCAAGCCGTTAGACACGCCGTTGGTGCCTCGAATGTACGACCCAGTGGACCTGATGTTGTGAATGGCGACTCCTATGCCGCCTGCGGTCTTGCTAATTGTAGCACACTGCTTCAATGTGTCGAAGATGCCACTGATAGAGTCATCCTTCATGGTTAACAGAAAGCACGAACTCATCTGGGGCCGACGCGTTCCCGCATTGAATAGGGTCGGTGTGGCGTGGGTGAAGAACTTCTGCGACATGAGGTGATACGTTTCCATAGCCTTCTCAATCCTTCCGCAGTGAATTCCACAGGACACGCGCATTAGCATGTGTTGGGGCCTTTCTACGATGGTGTTCCGAACCTTCAGCAGGTACGACCGTTCCAAAGTCTTGAAGCCAAAAAAATCGTACTCAAAGTCCAGTCTGTAATCAATTTCTTTGTTGATTCGATCGGAATTTGCTACGACGAACTCGTAAACATCTTCAGAGATCAGCGACGCACATCTCCCCTGTTCATCAGTGTACTCGAACAGCACATTACACGTCTCCAAGTAGTCATCGGCTGTGTTCCGGTGTAAATTTGATATCGCTATCCTGGCAGCCAGTTTGGAGAAGTCTGGGTGTGTCGCCGCCATGTATGCACACGTCTGCGCTGCCAACTCGTCCAACTCGGTAGTTAAGATGCCGCAGTACATGCCATTGATCACGTTTTGAGTGACCACCGCGGCATCCACAAGGGGATGGAGGCCGAAGCACAACTTCGAGACGCGGTGAAGAACCTTATCAAACGAAACTGATTCCTGCTGCCCTTTCCTGTTGGTAACGAACATGCCGTTTGGGTTGCGAGGTTTCGGAGACGGAGACGCCAAAGGAAAACAATCGGCCATAATTAGTTTTCGAATTCTGCCGCAAATGGAATATCACAGCAAGTCAAACAACCACGTTCTGTTTAGAACAGGCCTTCAGCACATAGAAAGGTCGTCAGCTGGGAGTACGCCGCGTCCACTTCATTGTTCTCAAACACTAGGTCCCAGTGCAGATTCGGGTAGTCTTGTAGCTCTCTCTCTCCCTGCTCGAGGCGGCGGTGGAGCTGTAGAGTATCAGAAGTACGTGGTAATTACGTGGGCTTACCGTAGTTGGATTCTCGCTTCCCCGCGACACTAGACGGTCTTTAAGTGCTTCGAAGGAGGGAGGCTTGACGAAAACGTACCGAGCAATCCCGTCAAAGAAAGAGTTGTTTTGGATCTTTCGGACTCCCTGGATGTCGATCTCAATGACCGCGACCGATCCGTCTTGAGTGAGTGCCTTCAGCGCGTTCCACGACGTTCCGTAGAGGTTTTCTGTCTGTCTCCGCTCCCAGTCTCACTAGCAATCTCTGCGTACTCAACGAATCCTCCAGCTTCCAAAAGTCCTTCAAAGCTGTCTCTTGTCGTGAAATGGTAGCTGACGCCCTCCTTTTCACCCTCCCGCGGTGCGCGAGTAGTGTGACTCACGGAGAGTTTGTATTTACCTGGTCTCTCGGCAATGAGACGTTGAATCAGGGTACCTGGTTCACAAATCGAACACGATCTTGCCTTTTCCGACGCCCGAGGGTCCGGCAATCACAACGTAGGAGGGATGAATGACGCTCATATCCAGCCACAGTTCATAAAAAGGCTGAGTTAATTGTAATTTTCACCACTCCCGATGATTATTTTGAGATGGCTTGTTGCATTGGGAACTCTCACCCGCGCCGAGGATGTCTCGGAAGCCCTCTTGGTGAGTCTTTGTCGTATAAGCCATACAGAAGCAGAATGTGGAAATCAATCTCAATGTCGAGCGGCTGACCTCTGAGAACGCGGCTCTTAGCGAGGAGTTGGGCCGATACATCAGTGATGAGGCTCGCTTGTTGGAGGTTCAGAAGCAATGCGACAACAAGTTGCAGACAGCGTTGGGTACCAAACAAGAATGCATGGGAGCTTTGGACGAGTGGCGTCTGTACGCGGCGGAGAAGGATACTGAGCTCGCCGCCCTACGTGAGGAATTCAGCGACTTCGACGAGACTCTGAAGAGGAAGAATGGGGAATTGGATGTTCAGTCTCGGGCGGCTGAGAGCGCTTTGGGCAAACTGAAGGAGGAGACCAAGAAGGCTGCGGACGCCGAGAGAATGTATGACGCCGCTCGTACGGAACTTGCTCAGTCAACTGAGAAGCTCGAGAAAAGTCTGGCGGAGTCCAGCGAGCTTCGGCAAGCCGTGGAAACCATCAAGGAATCCGCAACGTTGGCCCAGTCGTCAGAAGCCGGTCTAAAGAGGGAGCTGGAGAAGGTGCGTCAGCAGCTCGCCAGTGCGCTTGAGGAAGTCGGGTCCTGCGAGTCGCTACGTCGCAAGGTCTCATCGGAGAATACCACACTGCAAGCTTCTGTGAAAAGCTTGCAGGAGGCCAGTGTCACCCTAACCAAGGAGTTCACTTTGGTTAAGAGCAAGCTGGATTCGCAAGAGGCTTCGGAACAAGTCTTTTACACCTTCGACGCCTATAAACGAGACCTGCGTCGCCTGCGAACCGTGGGAGAGGTTTTTGTTGAACACGCTACTGGGAAGCCGTTCAGTGTTCAGCAGACACTCAACCTGGCTATGGAGGAGAGCCGTCGTTTGGCGACCAGAGCCACCGTCTTCTTCCGCGCTCAAAGGGACATTCTCTCGTTCATCCTGCAGCCTTACCTTCTGGCGGCGCAGAACACATACCAGCAGTACCTGAGTGAATTCGTCGCTGTTGCCCTTGCGACGCTGACTCCCCTACTCCATAACCCGTCAGTAGAGACAGTCCTGCTGCAATTCAAGGCGCACTCTTCGAACATGGACTGGGGCGCTATCGCCGCCGAGGCCCAGATCATGTACGACGAGGCTCGGATCGCAGTAACACCTATACTGCAGCACATCACCAAACCGCTGAAAGATCCGCGAATCGCTGCTCACTTCTCCCTAGCTCCTTTGGACATTTACTACACTGGTATTTTCCTTGTATGTCTGCTCTGGATGCTCCGCAACCAAGTCAAGTTCTACTTGGGAGTTACTCTGTTCGTCATCGGAAAGGTGCTAGCGACGGTGCGCGCTGCGTTGTGGTTGGTGAAGAGCATTCTCCTCTTTCCTTTCCGCGTGACGTGCGGCCTGTGCTCAGTATGCTTTCGCAGGCGGACAGCTGATGCGAGCAAGACTGCGAAAAAGGCACCAAAACGGAATAAGAACAAGAACAAATCTCACTGAGTTTTGCATGACCTGACGAACCTCTCAATGAATGATGGCCAGCAGTGGTCGAAGTCGAAGTCGCTGAAGTCTGCGGAGACTTTGCGAATCAACACCCACACCATATTCCATACGTCTCTAACAATCATTCGACCTTCGTTTCTGGTAAACGCCGCCAACTGTGACGCGTGTAGCGTCCAGGGAGGCAAAATGAGCTCCCAGAGGTCCGCGGCGACATCCGCAGGCAGCGCCCGTTCAGGCGGACAGAGTGAAAAGGTGTAGGTGTAGCGGTAGATCCGCAAGAACGCGTCAGGGTCGGCCATCTCCTCACACAGCAAGGGCACGGCTCGCTTGAGCTCCTGCACAGAGCATCGAGACAAACTCCGCATGCCACGGAGGAATTCAGAAAAGGTCAACACTCCCTGCGTCCTTGCCTGGCAGTGGCACATCAGAGCAAGCACGACAGGAGATGCAAAGTCCAAATCCAGGGAGGCGAGGAACCCGCCAATGCCGACCTCATCAAGCATAAGGACTTCGATGCCTCCGACGACGCCAGGCGCCGCCCCGAGCTTCTTAAAAACCGTGATCATTTTACTGATCTGCTGTGCCTGGCGACCATCCCGGCAAGGGTACTCGTGTTGGAGAGAGCAGAAATACTTGTCCACTGTAGCATCCAGCCGCCAACCCTCGTTGGTTAGGATTGTCAGAGCGTCGGCCTGGCTGACGCCAGTTTCTCTGACGAGAGAGTTAACACTATCCTGCTGAGTCTGGTTGAGGTGGCGAAGCCCCATTTTGTTGAATAATCTGATTCCTTTCGTGAATGGCAGCAGCAACTTTCTATGAACTCTGAGCGCAACAAGGAAAAGACAGAAATGGGGTTTTCCCGTGGGGCACTCGGCTCTGAGGCTGTCGACAGCGAATTATTCGATGAACTCTGGTAAGAAAACGGGGCCTCTTCCTATAAGTCAACGCTACCAGCTCAAGGCAGTGATTCGCACTTTCAAGGTTCGCGGCGTCGATATTTGTGTAGGTCTGGTGAGGCTGCATTTGGGAAATAACCAGCTCCTTAAGAAGAACAACGCCGTCCTACTGGACAGCTTACACTTGCACACGTCCACAGGCGATGATGACGAGCGAGAGGTGAAGCAAAGACTTGCGAAGGCGGTTTACGCGCAGCTGGAAGAGGGGTTGCGCGCCAAGATCCAGCGCAAACGCAACAGACACGTAAGGTACAGCTCATCCGCCGAGTCGGACGCGTATTCCCGTGCACGGCCGTCAAGACCCAGAAGGCGCAGACACAAGTCGATAAGTGAAAGCTCTTCGGATTCACGGCCATCCAGAAAGCCTAGGTATAGGTCGGAAAGCGAAAGCTCTTCAAAGTCACGGCCATTCAGAAAGCCTAGGTATAGGTCGGAACGCGAAAGTTCTTCGAATTCACGGCCATCCAGAAAGCCTAGGTATAGGTCGGAAAGCGAAAGCTCTTCGGATTCACGGCCATCCAGAAAGCCTAGGAAAAGGTCGGAAAGCGAAAGCTCTTCATATCCGCCATCGAGAAAACCCCGACGGAGATCACGTGAACGACCAAACAAGAGCGGTACCGGTACAGGTCCTACTTTAGCGGAACTGATGGCAAAGAACCAAATCGCGAAAGAGAAGAAAAAACTTCGGAATGAAGCTTCCTTGATCATTCCGGAGGACGTGGTTCGTAACCGAAGAGCCCCGATCCAGTCGGTGGCGCGGAAACACTGGCAGTGATTCGTTTGTCTAAATACGCGCAAATTCCCATGTCGATCCATCCATGGGGGGTGGAGCTACAGTCTGCCAGAAAGGTGGAGGTCGACAAGCTGTTCTACCCAGACGGAGCCCGATTGACCTTCGTGGAACAGGACCGTGATCCACCGTGTTTACCTTCCCATCCGCGCTGTTTCTTCCAGGACGTGTGTGGTGGAGTTCCAGCTGCCGATGTGGCTTCTGGGAGAACTGCGGCGCAGAGTACGGTTCTAGGTCAGCTATACGAGGCGCCAGCACGTGTCAAGGTGTGGAATGACGAAGGTACCGCTAGCATCCGGCGGCCTCTTGACGCGAAGAAAGCTCCCTACGAAGGCGTCTATGAGGACGATGAACTGGCTTCCAGTGATTCCGAAGTTCGACCCACGTCAGACGTTACGCCCGGTCCCCCAGCAAACATATCGACGATGTACCATGAGGTTCTGCAGAGTCTTGCGTCCCGAAGGGCGGCGACTGAGGCGGCGCTACGACAGCAGCAAGAAGCCGAGATTGAAAAGATTGCGAAGGAGATTTCGCGCTGTGAGGAACTGCTCATGGAGATGCGTAAACGGGAGGAGGCCAATGCAGCTGCAAAGCTAGAAAGACAGCAGAAGATGCGACTTGAAGCAGAGGAGCAAACAAAGGCGGCCTCTGCGCCCTTAGCGTTGGAGAGCCCGATCGATAATCCGCCCCCGTCGGCTGACAGCACGCCTGCTATCCCATCGCCACCGAAGCTGGAAGCTTTCAGTGACAATATGACAGCCGCAGAGATAGAGGAGACGTTGAAACGGCGCCTCCGCACAGACGCCATTCAAAAACTGGACGAACAAGTTGAGATGGCTGAACAATTTTCCAAGAATAAGGCGGTCACCGATGTGAAAACGATGATTGGGAAGAAACTCATTGCGGCAGGCAACCAGGCCAGCTCCAGCAGTGGCGTCCTAGCATTGAGTCGCGAGGTCATCCAGCTCGTGAGGACTCTTCCTGACGAGATGGCCATATCGTACACCTGTCTGAAGACCACCGACATCCTGACGAAGAAGCTGCAGGATGACAACAACATCTCGAAGACACCGATCTTCCTCTGGGCTTACGCGCACATCATGACGTCGCTGTTCACAACGCGTAAGGACCTTGGACGGTACTTGAGCTGCTTTCTGGTCAAGCATTGTCCGTTGATGCTCCCAGCGGCGCCGAGATCTGACATTACGGAGAGTGAGCTGAAAATGCAGATCGGCTACATGCGCACACGCATGATAATGTCGGTGTGGATGGATGACATCCAGTCTGTTTGGACCGCCTTGTCAGGCATGCTGAACAAGAAGCACGAACTGCTGCCGGTGCTACCGTTCATGCTACTTCCCACGCTTGAAGAAACAGGTTTTCTCCTTTACCGCGGCTATAAGGAAGCCTTCATTGCTTCCGTAAGGGTTATATCTGAAGAAATCCTCCCAGCAATGGCAACTGCAACGCCGATCAACCCAGGCTGCGCAGCCGCCTATCAAGCTATGGTCTCACGAGTGCGGATTACGATTGATGAGTGGCAGAAAACAGGACCCCAACCTCCCAAGGGCTACAAGGAGATAGCTGGCTAAGGTGTTTCAAACAATGCAGGACGCAATAGCGAATACGAGGACACGTGCAGCTTCAAAAGCAACTCGGGGAGCGAAAACACTGAGAAACTGTATGCTAACCTATGTCTAGTCTCACCATGAGGTGGTCCTTTAGAACTGTGGCTGCAAGCATCGCAGATCCAAGAGTCAGCGTTAGACAGCGCACAGCATTAGGTCTGTCTCGACAGAGACTCAGACTAAGCAACGTAGGGAGCAGCAGGTAGTGGGTGAACAAGGCCGCTGGGGAAAGCAGTGGGTGGAACCGAGGCGAAAAAAAATACGCGGCCTCTAGAGGAAGAGCGTTCACAGTAGGACGAACTCCAACGCAGTGCCCCAGAATCGACGACCAGAGAAACCACCAGAGAGTGTCGTCATTCATACTCATCTCAACGGCCAGAGTGAGCGCTGTGGCGATTAGGGCCGCAATACGTGAAGGCGGGGGTTGGAACAGTACAATGAGACGGAGGATGCCATGGGTGAAATCGTTGTAACAAGTTGCTGTCAGAAGGACAACAGACACCATTGGGTCGCAGTACCCACTACAGTGCAGCGCTACAACGGTCCACCGCCAATCCAGCAGGACCAGTCCGGTCAGAAGGAGGTTCACCGCCCAAACAGGCGATGGAACCATTTCCGGCGTCGAGAGATGGTCGGATTCCGAAGGGTCAAACCAAGGGGCAACTCTCAGTAAAACCAGCACCGCCACCCACTTCCAGAACTCCTTCTTGTTGCTGAACGCCCGTTGCATAACCATCAAAGCCAGAAGGAAGCGAAATACTCTCGCCTCCAGAATGCAGTACATGTCTGAGAACGACCTCAAGCCCACCGCCGCGATCACGACGTACTGCAAGCGTTGGCCTGACACTAGTTCGGGGACGCCACTCCACATTCAGCGCATTATGCTGGATGTGCCGTCATTCCTCCGGACCCCGCCGGTTTTGTTAGCAGGAAGAAGCTATTGCGTTTGGCACTGTTTGGGGAGAGTCATTATAAACACATGATTGGGCCACAAATGGCTTCAACGTTTGTGAATCCCTCTGATTCTGGTGTACCTCATTCTTTCCGCTGCGCTGGTACTTGGGAGTTGTGTACGCAAAGTGAAGAGATCCTGTGACCCAGGAGGATCCAAAACCTGGTTATGTCCGATAACTGTCGGAATCCCGACTTTTGCTGCAGTGTTTTGTTGTGAAAACAGTGGATACCGGTTGTGTTCAAATCCCACAGACTGAGTTGTCTGCCCAGCAATTGCTGAAACTCGAAGCCTCACGGAAATTGGCAGCGTCTTGAGGGACGTTCTCACCAAGGCACAAACAGGTCGACACACACCTCCTCTGCTGTCACTCTCAATAGGAAAGATGAACCGCACCTCGCCGCAAGCGCTCACAGCCTTGGCGCATTGCATGAGAGTGCGGCTGTTGAATAGACACTCCAGTGGCTGAATGCACTTAAGATCCGAGAGACAATTACTCGAGAACGGCAACTCCATCTCACAACAAGTACTGCAGTGCTCACTGACACGTATGCCGAAACGCGCTTCTCCCGCACTGTCTGGTGGTCGCAGCGAGAGAACTATCAGGCTCCTCGGAGAGCAGTGACTCACGCAGCGCTTGATTAACGTGTAGAAGAACAATCCAGGAAGTGCTACCTCCGACGCTGAATCGATCTGCGGAGGCCACTCATCAGGCACCTCGAAGCACTGCACTGCAAGTGAGGCTACTACTTTGACTGGCGGGCTGCGAACCGCTATGTTCAGCCTGCAGTTCGTCTGGTTGAAGTTCAGCACGACGTCGTGCAGGCTGTCAACACTAGCAATAGCTGCTATAAGCAGGTGGATGTTGACGAAGAACTCCACGGAGAGATTCGAGGACGGTCTGGCTGTAGGGCCGCAGGGGCTCGGTTCGTAGTTTTGTGGAAACGCGCCGCAGTCCCGAACCTCGTAGACCGAAAATGTCGCCGAGGGCACCTCGCACACGACTGACAAGTCCTTGCTCGGCGCCTGAACACTCACCAGCAAGCTCAGCGGCGTGAAGGCCAGACGAACCAATTGATCTCCTTCCTGCTTGTCTGTCGCCGCGATGGGCTGCAGCATGTAGAGCAGCGCAAGCAATTTACCCGAGTGCTTGGCATACACAGAGGAGCCAGCTGCCATCAGTCAATTGGATTTTTGGAGTTGGCCGGAATATTAACGCACACGAATCAATAATGTTTGACCTTGTCCTCTGTAATTTTTGTGACCAGTTCAGTAACGCTTGGCCTTGTCCTCTGTGATTTTCGTGACCAGTTCATTCACATGAAGTTTCTCTGTCGGCGTGGCCGGTGCAGCGGGAACAGGACGCGCTGTCGACGTGCACGTAGAGGTGCGCAGAGAATGACGCGTTGGAACGGGGGTCGAAGTCAGAGGGGTGGAAGTCAGAGGAGTGGAAGTCAGTGTCGTAGTCGTAGTCTGAGTGGTAGTCTGAGTGGTAGTCTGAGTGGTAGTCTGAGTCGTAGTCTGAGTCGTAGTCTGAGTGGTGGTTTGAGTCGTAGTCTGAGTCGTAGTCTGAGTGGTGTCGGATTTGGGTCCCTCAGTTGAGTCAACATCCTCCGCCTCAAAGGCGGGCATGGGGGTATTGTCGTCAATAGGGCACTTGTAGATGGACAGCTGGTTCTCCAGTGTCTTGGGTGATAGGTACGAAGCCAGAACGGACTTCCACACAGGCATTCCTTTGCAGTACAGGAATACCACTGGAAGCTCATCGACATAGAGATCCAGCTCGGCTGGCATCGCTGGATGTTCACGCACGTCGACTCTAGCGACGTCCGCAGTCTTTTGCTCCCCCAAAATTTTGTTGACCTGCTGACTGTGGGCTGTCTCTCCGTTGTACAGCGACAAGAATGCCGCAGGAACCAAGTCCAAGTACTGCTTCAGCCCCTCGGATTCGCTGAACTCACGCACCTCCTTGGCCATAAGCGGCAAGATTAACCCCAGCAACCTAGTTTTCATGGCGAATCGAATATGGAAGAATTATGTGGACTGCAATTAAACAGAATGGTCACCAGACTTTTCATCACTGAGTGAGCGGGACAGAGGACCCAAACGCTCGGAACTCAATGTAGGCGTATCGGCGATGAAGCGAAGTGCGTCCTTTTCAATGTACATATCTCCCGGTTTCGTCGAGTCGTAGTAGCGATAAAAATTCTCGGCGATAGGCTTCAGTCTAAGGGGGAAGTAAAATGCGCAAGATACGAAAGCGAAGAATATTCCGAAGAGCGATCCAGCCAGAACGTCCTCCACGTGGTGTTGGTAATCGCTGGTTCTGCTGATAGAAACAATCAGCGGAAAGATACAAAACGCAGCAGGGATGGCAACGCGCAGAGCTCCAATGTTGGAGAACAGTCCGAGCTTGCTCCAGATGTAAACTGCAGGAAAGAACCAACCCGTCCAAATGAAGCTGGTGTGGCCAGAAGGGAAGGACATGCGAGCTTCCGTCATTTCTCTCTCCCACTCATGAGAGTCAAACGGAAACACGGAGGCGTCGTACACACATTCTGGAAAA
>NW_027151922.1:0-10351 GCF_019968955.1 Porospora cf. gigantea A | reverse complement strand
CTGTCGTGGTTGTTGCTTCTTCTGTCGTGGTTGTGGCTTCTTCTGTGGTGGTTGTGGCTTCTTCTGTGGTGGTGACATCGAGTATTGGAAAGACTACACCGAACTCACGTTTTCGGGGTATCGTTGAGTGCAGGGTACAGGCATTATCGTACAAACTATGACTCCATGTCGCGCAGGATGCCGACTCGATACACAATTTAGAGCAGTCCGTCGGGGTCGGCGCGGCCAGCAGTGGCGCTAGAGGATCATCTGTGACCAGTAATCGGCTCGGGGCCTCGTTGGGAGGATTGTGCGCCACATCTGCAGCCTGGTTGGCGTACCCCCTGGAAACGAAGGAGTACAAAATATCTCCGACGCCAGACAGCAGGGACGGTTTCCTGTTTGACCCAAGCAGTCTCGGACTTGGTGTAGACCTAGTGGTCAGGTCGAAGAGCTCCACAGCCCGAGACCCAGGGAATAAGGAGGTCTGGTCTGTGGTCAGTCCGGAAATCGAAAATCCTTCTGATGCAAATCTGCAAGCTTGCGATTGCGAATCAGGTCTGAAGACGCCGTCAGTCAGAAGTGTACAGACTTTCCCGTCCCACTTGTAGGAAAAGAGAATGCAGTACACTCGCTCTGCACATAGATAGTTACAGTGCCAAAATGACACGTAATAGAATGTTTCCTTGACTGTGCCTTCTACAGTGTAACCTGGAGCACACCCAGCCGACCGGCAGTAGGCCTCACCAGATAGAGACGTCAGGTGCATTCTCGTCTCATGGAAGTTGTTTTTGAAGGCGGAGCAGCCCTCCCCTTCAGTATAGGACCATTGCCAGCAGTCACCGCTCCGTTGACATTGCAGGCGGCAGGTGTTGGAGTCGAGGACGAAAGGGTCAACCCAGACTGCTCCTCCTACAAAGCGTGTCTCGAAGAGCTCGCAGTCCTGATTGTGGTTCGCTCCCGGCCAGCCAGCATCCCATCCAGGCGACACTGTGAACCCCAGGTGTCTCCCCTGAAAAACGCAGCGGTGGGATTCGTGCTCGTAGGAGAAATTGACGCATCTTGTTTCTCGTCTGCATCGATACCGGCAGTCCAGAAAATCTTCAGCTGTGACTTGACCTACCACAGCTCCGTCGTGCCGATAGTTTAGGAATTGATCCCGGCGATCACAAGTCTTCCAACCTGACGTCCACCCTACAGCGGGCTGTCGACTTGTGTAGAAGGAGTGCTCGTAGAGATAACACAAAGTCTCGTGGTGATTCCAAAAGTGGCACATACCTTCCTGGAGGCACTTGGCTCTGCAAGTCTGCGGTGTGCGATTCTCCACGAGCTTGAACCATCCAGACCCCTCAATGAAAGGGAATTTCGTGTCGACACTGAAGCAGGAGCCCTCCACAATACCTCCGGCGAAGGTGCAGCCCACAGAGCGGCTCTTGGGTCGGGTGTATCGGATGTTTTCGAGGCAGTGCTGCTGCAGCGACACATCAATGGTGGGGGGAAGGTCTCCAACCGGAATTTGGTCCACAAAGAAGGTACACTTTCCATTTAGTTGCGTAGCGAATCTGTGTGACCGAACATCCAGGCTCACAAGCACTTAGCGGTCTTACACCGCTGAATGCATTCAGACCACCCCATTGACCTCGTCCCCTCGGCCAGCATGCCGTGCACCGTCAGCTGTCCTCGTACAATTCTGAAGTCCGTGCCACATAAGGCGTCGCGTATGATCGACACGGCCGCCATATCTTCCTTCAAGGAAGCTATCGCACAGACATCGCTGTTGCGCTTACTCCACGCCCTGCGTGGAAGACCCACACCGTCGCCTACACACAGCTCACAAAGCCACAGCGGGACTGGCAGTCCTCGATACCTTTCGGAAGGTGACTGATTGTAGCAAGGTCACTGACGGCTCCATCCATGGCTGCTACAGCGCTGGCTTTGCCTCCCGGAAGGTCAGCGACAGCTGCATCCATGGCTGCTACGGCACTGGCATTGGTGATGGCTGTAGAGAGTAATAGAATCCGCATATTTTATTCAGTTCACATAATGTTTGTCAACTGCGACCTGCGAAAATTGTGGAACTCATACACTATCGTCAACTATGAAATAACGGAACTCAGTCTGTTACGTGTGGAACTAACTGTTTCCAACTTTGGTTTGGTTCAACAGAGCTTCAGGGCACCTTCTGTACCCAGAGCGAAATCCGATTCGGGTGGTCACGCCAGCATCCGTATACTTCAGAAAGCAGTTTATTTCCGTAGCGGTGTCGTCGAAGGAAAAGCCGCTGGGAAGAGATAAACTTCAACAGATCTACACCGAAACTCACATGCAGTCCTCTAGCCGAAGGCAGCTTCTCCAGCATTCTGTTAACGACGACGTTCGCGATTGTGCCAAGTCGCCGCCGTCAAAGGAAACATCGTCTAGGGCACAGGGACTGGGAGGGGAATTATTAAACAGTTAAAGGGCAAGTTAAAAGAGTGTAAGATATAAATTTTCACCTGATATCCACCGGCCTCAGACACCGCATGCGCGTGGTCTGCGTTCCGTCGTAGCGGCGCCAGGTATCAGAACAGTTGAAGTGGGAGCATGGCATCCGTTGGTCAGGGAGAAACGAAAACGCCTCGCAGCGTTTGGTTAATGCGCAACTGGCATAGCAGTGGTCTAAGGAAACGGCATGCAGGGCGTCGAAGACCGCACACGCCGGCAGAATACCCTGGACAGTGCACTGACGGACGTCAACAGGTAGGTGTGGAGTCAAGGGTCCGAAATCACTCGCCCCCTCTGGATCTCTGGCCACCTCGGTTGCCGTAGAGGTAGCCTCTTCCTTTGTAGTTGTGGCTGCTTCTGTCGTCATAGTGGCGGCTATTTCTGTTGTTGTGGCTGCTTCTGTTGTTGTGGCTGCTTCTGTTGTTGTGGTGGCCTTTTCCTTTGTAGTTGTAGCTGCTTCTGTCGTCGTAGTGGTCGCTATTTCTGTCGTTGTGGCTGCTTCGGTCGTCGTAGTGGTGGCCATGTCTGTTGTTGTGGCTGCTTCTGTTGTTGTGGTGGCCTTTTCGTTTGTAGTTGTAGCTGCTTCTGTCGACGCAGTGGTGGCTATTTCTGTTGTTGTGGCGTCTTCTGTTGTTGCGGCTTCTGTCGTCGTAGAGGCCGCTATTTCTGTCGTGGTTGTGGCTTCTTCTGTCGTGGTTGTGGCTTCTTCTGTCGTGGTTGTGGCTTCTTCTGTGGTGGTGACATCGAGTATCGGAAAGACTACACCGAACTCACGTTTTCGGGGTATCGTTGAGTGCAGGGTACAGGCATTATCGTACAAACTATGACTCCATGTCGCGCAGGATGCCGACTCGTTACACAATTTCGAGCAGTCCTCTGGGAGAGAAGGTCTGTTATCCACCTTAGCACTAAGCGAAGCCGTTCTCGTAGTTAGCTGGAAAAGATGTGCAGAGTTCTTCCCTGGGAACAGCGGAGTTTGGTTGGTGTGTAGTGCGTCCGAATTCGCCTCGGAGGTGAAGAAGCAGGTCTGCGCCTCAGCGACTGGCGTCAGAGTGCCTTTGGTAAAAATCTCACACTTCTTGACATCCCAGCGGTAGGAGGCAACAGCAGCCTGCAAATCATGGGCGCGCTCATGACACAGCGAGAACGTTGCACACGAAAAGTCGTCGACACGTGAACCGTTGAACCCGTAGCCAGATATACAACCAAGAGTGGGGCAGTAGGCTTCTCCAGCAATCGATTTGATGTCTCTGACCAACCTGTTGAAGTTGTTTTTGAAGGCCGAGCATCCCTCCCCATCAGTATAGGACCATTGCCAGCAGTCACTGCGCTGTTGACATTGCTGGCGACAGGCGTTGGAGTCGACAACGAAAGGGTCTACCCAGACAGGGCTTCCAGCGAAACGAGTCTCAAATAGTTCGCAGCTAGGGTTACTCTTTCTTCCCGGCCTACCAGTAACCCAACCGTAGGCGGAATGGTTACCCAGATACGTGCCCTGGAAGATGCACCGGCCTGATGTGAGGTCGAAGGAAAACAGCAAGCATCGCACGTCTTGCTTGCATCGATAAAGACAGTCCAGATAATCTTCCGCAATCACCTGTCCCACGACAGCGCCTTTGCTTCGCGTGTCGGCGACTTCATCCCGGCGATCACAAGTCTTCCAACCTGACGTCCACCCTACAGCGGGCTGTCGACTTGTGTAGAAGGAGTGCTCGTAGAGATAACACAAAGTCTCGTGGTGATTCCAGAACTGGCACATACGTTCTCGGAGGCATTTGGCTCTGCACCGCAGGGCTGAAAGACCTTTTAGCCTTATGAACCACAGAGAGTTCTCATCAAAAAGGAACTTGATTCCATCCTGAAAGCAAGAGCCAGCCACCAGCCCCTCTCGGTAGGTGGTCTCCCGCTTTCGACCCCCACGGGGCTTGAGGTAGAGAAGCTCGGTGATGCAGGGTGTGTTCCAGCTTTTCACGGCCCCAAGAATTGCAGGCGCAGGGCCCGTGAACATCCAACACTTCTCATTTCGGTGCGTAGCGTATCTGTGTACTCCTATAGTCACGCTCACAAGCACCTAGCGGTCGCACACCGCTTCAAACAGTCAGCCCACCCTCTTGACGGCGTCACATTCACTTGAACCCCTTGGTTATCCAGCCGCCCCCGCACAACGATGTAGGGCTTTGCACACATTGTGTCACGCACAATCGACACGGCCGCCTGGTCTTCCGTCAAGGAAACGATTGCACATTTCCTGGGAGCAGGCTCACTCCAACCCCTGCGTGGGTGACCGATCGTTGCCCTCACAAACAGCTCACTGTGTCGCAGCGGGACCGACAGGTGAGGTCACTGATCGAAGCGACAGATGCAACGAGTAATAGAATCCGCATATTTTATTCAGTTCACATAATGGCGAGTGTTGAAGACTAATCTGTAGAATTGCCGAATTTACCACCGCATGACGGCGACTCTCGACAAGCGGAAGGACGACACCGACGCGGATCCTGACAGCGAGTACTACCTCGGTGAAGATGGGTGAGCTACGAATTTCCTGCGTGGACGGGATAATGGCATTAATTGAACTGTGACTCAACAAAATGACCTGTTTTGTTTTAATTGTTCGGCAGTTTTTATTACCAGTACTACATTGAGGATGAGAACGGAGAATGGACGACAGTGTCCCCCAGTAAAGTGGATGTATCTCAAGCTCAACTGAAATCGCAGCCGCCTGAAGAACCTGCGCCATGCGAGTCCACGGTTTACCCACACCAGGAGGCCGCCAACAAAGATTTATCCCCCTATTCGGTGGAGCAGGTGATGCGGCGCGTCTACGTCAAGGCGACGCCAGAAAAAGGCCGTAGGTTTTTTTTTCAGAGGTTCTTATATATCCTGGAGGTTTTATTTTCGGAACAGCTTATGGTTTGCAGGGTGTCTTTACACGAGATACGCATTAAAACCGGGTGATGTTATCTTCGTCGAGAAGCCTCTGTGTACTGTCATACCCTCGGTAGACGAGGTTCTCTGGGAGAAACTGAACAGTTTGAACAGCGAGCAGGCCTTCGACATGCCGGTGGTGTGGCACCTTGCTAGCATCTATTCCTGTCGGCGTCTCAACTCTCAACAGCAACGGATTCTAGGGGAGAAATGGAGGCCAGAGAAGAATCCGACGGTTTCGGCAGATATTTCTCGTGTCTGCCAGAGGCTTAATCTTCTGGACGTGAACCCGGTGCAGTATGAGCAGTTTATCAACTCCTGGCGATATAATTGCTTCGGGCACCACACGGAGAAGGATGGCATTGTCATCTTTGACAGTACGACTTGATACATTTAGTATCTTTAGTAGTATATTTATTATATAATTTATTTTGCACTGTTGTGGATCCCTTAAATTTTTCCCCTCAGAGATCTCCTTCATGTCGCACAGTTGCTGCTCCACTGCCACATGGCATTATGGCCCCGAAGACTCTTTCGTACTCCGAGCTCGCCAACACATGCGTCCTGGAGACGAGATCACTATTACCTACATTGGTGACGAGGATCTGTTGAAGTCGACACCGATCAGACGGGAGAAAACCGAAGGCTGGCTATTCACTTGTCAGTGCAAACGCTGCCAATCGTGAGTTCTCTGTTCTTCCTCTGACACCATAACCTTTCAGCACTGACAGAGCACGGTCATTCAGATGTTCGTCCTGCGCGGCCGGGTCCATTCACTTCACGGCGTCAGCTGACCAATCAGAAACCCGAGTGACCCCCTGTGACACATGCCGCTACGAAATGACGCAGGAGGAGGTCGTTAACTACATCGGCATGGAGGACGCGTAAGAAAATTGGATTAATCTACATACAATTGTATTATTTACACCGCTATGAAATACATTTGCCTCCTATTATTTTACATTCGGCAGATACATCGCCCGCCTCGAAGAGACCAACACAGACGACATGCTGGATGTGGAGGCCGTCTACATCGAGGCTACAAGGGTGTTCAAGGTTCATTGGGTTCTGTACCACCTGCAGGGCGTTCTGTTCGAGGGCTACCGCGCAACAAAACGCTACGACGCCGCCGTGTACTACCAGCGATTGCGGATCGAGTTCGCTGAACGCTCATGTCCTTTCGCTTCCTACACATTGGCCTGGCTCCACGAGGAGCTAGCGGACTGCATGGCAAACCAACTCGTAGAGAATTTCTGGGAGGTCATCGACGGCGACGATCCGGTGGTTAAGGATATCACTAACTTTGAAAAGTAGGACCTATTACGGCAATACCCTCTCACTTCCCTTGCAGGAAGGCCATGATTCGTCTGTACGAGTCCGCGACTAACCTGTTGCTGGTTAACTGTGGACCTCAGCACGACTACACACTGTCAGCCAACGTAAGCATGTATTACTATTTGAATTACTATTTAATGTGTTTTAGTTTATGGTACCAGTACTATTTTACACACTAATGATTAATCGCAGTGGAAAATGCTGATGATTCGTTCGCTGAAAACCGCCGACGGCAGTGACGAAGAGTGAAGGCTTACTCGTCGTCATCGTCCAGAACGTAGCTGTCATCCGTAGCAGGACTGTCCTCGACTTTTCCTCGCTTTTGTCTTTTGGTCTTGCGTCGCGTCTGCATAGTAGGAGCTGGGGCGGGCTCTCGTCGCGTTCTCTTGCTCCGGTGGTGGGGGACTGGGGCAGCTAGGGCAGTTCGCAGACTCCGCAGGAGGCGGGTGGCTCTAGATTTCAGTTGAGAGGACGTCGCCTGTAGTCGAAATTAGAGAAGAATATGGGATTCGTGCCTGACAATAAATAGCTCCCACCTTTTTGATGATGTCCACCTCACTGAGAGACTGGTCCTTTCTCAGAACGTTCCAATTGGAGAAGCCATGCTTGTAGACTGCCGATAGAAGGCACGCATCCGTGACGTCTGACCACTCCGAACATGGTAGGCGACCACCAGCGCAGACTGAGGAGGGCGGCACACGGGGCACACCGTCGTTATCGCACTTCTCTATCCAGGAGCTCAGAGTCGTCATCAAATCTTCTCGCTCTACTTTCTTCTTGTCCTTCTTCTCCTCTGGGGGAGTCTCTGTTTTTAGCAGCTCGCTCCAAAATGATACGTCCGCTCCGTCGTCAGATTTTCCTTTGCGCTTGCGCTTGGCTGGCTGCTTGACCTCTGGAGCCTCATACCTGAAATCTGAAATGTTGTTGAAGGCGCTAATGAGTTGTCCCGCTGCAGAGCAATCGTCGTCCTGGTCTTCCTTAGCACGATCCTCAGCCTCCATCAGCACAGTGTCCAAATTAATCTCACTGGGCACAACGTCTTTCGCGAATAGCCCCGAGGCTCCAAACTTCAGGATGCTGGCCAACTCCTCTCTGGAAAACGTGATGGAGTTCTGTTTTTGCCCTCCCAGGAGGCCCTTGTCGTCGGTTTTCTGGTTAAGTCCCTGCACCACGAGCGTGTCCAGCACCAGCTTCTGCTTCGCCCGTTCCAGGATCTCCACCTCGATGGTGTCTTTGGTGACAAGCCGGTAGATATTCACCGTCCTGGTTTGGCCGAGGCGATGTGCTCGTGCTTCCGCCTGTAGATCGTTCTGAGGGTTCCAGTCGCTGTCGTATATGATAACAGTGTCTGCACTAGTCAGGTTGATCCCGAGTCCGCCCGCCTTGGTACTCAAGAGGAACACGAAGTCCTCGCTGTCTGGAGCGTTGAAATGGTCCATAGCTTTCTTCCGAACCTCCTTGGACATGGTTCCATCGAGCTTTTGGTGCTTGTAACCTTGTAGGTTCAGGAAGTCTCCGAGGTGGTTCAGCATTTTGACCATCTGGCTGAAGATGAGAACTCGGTTTCCCTTGGCCTTCAGGCGTTTCAGGAGCTGTTCCAGCAGCACCACCTTCCCACTACCCCATAGGAGCTCCTGTTCGAACTGCTCGCGAGTTTGGGGACTGGAAAGCAAAAGCGTGTGGTTGCACACCTTCTTAAGCTCCATGCAGATGTTCTGTAGACTGCTTTTCCCACCCGTGGACTTTGTCAACTCCTCGAAGTTCTTCGTCAAAACGTTCTTGTACATTTCGACCTGAATTGGACTGAGCTCTACGCGCAGAATACGTTCTACTTTGGTCGGCAACGACTTGAGAACATCTCGTTTTACGCGCCGTAAAACGAACCTGGAGAGCTCTTGTTGTAGCCGCTGCAGCTGAGCCGACTTCTCCGACCCCATGCTGTCTAGTTTCTCAATCTCACAGAACTGGTTTTGAAAGTGCTCGTATGAGGAGTAGAGCTGGTGGTTCATGAAGTGCAGAAGTGACCATAGCTCTTCTAGGTTGTTGTGGAGTGGAGTACCTGAGAGAAGCAGCTTGTACCTCGACTTAATCAGAATCATCTCCTTAAACCGCTTGCTGTCGCGGTTCTTGAGGGAATGGGCCTCATCCACAATCATAAGGAAGAAATCCATGGAACGCAGAACCGCCAGGTCATCAGGACTAGTTAAGATGGATGGCGTCGTGATGATAACATCCGCTCGTGGACGAGCTCGGTTTAGAGGGTTGCTGTACTTAGAGCGTACCATCTGTCCTTGAGCGGTGCTGTTTGGTTGCTTGGCTACGACGGTGCCGAGCTCGTACGCTCGGATCACCTCTCTGGAGACCTTTCCGCCGTGGTAGACGACGACATTAGCCTGAGGGAGCCAGCGCTCAAATTCTTCGTTCCAGTTGTCGACAGTTGACTGCGGAACCATGACCATGATGGGACTGGCGATTCTCTCTCGCTCGAGGAGGTGACCAACGACGGCAATCGTCTGGATGGTCTTGCCCAAACCCATCTCGTCAGCCAACAGAACAGAGAAACCCTTCTTCATTCGGGAGACAATCCAATTGATTCCGATGAGCTGGTAGTCTCGAAGGTCAAACTTTGCTTTGAGGAAAGTCGGGGTGGCTTCGTAGGGCTCGAATGATGTCGTTCCAAGGTCGTGGGCGTTCAGAGGGTGGCTGGCGCTAGAGGGCCCACATAACCGGTCTTCACGCTCGAGATACTCATCCATGGGTTTGTCAAAGCCGAGTTCTCTCAGAAACGTATCGTTTTCCCAGGTGCAGACCTCGTAGGGTTGGTTCAACCACTTGACCAGAACCCGAGTCACCTGCACCTTCTCATCCTCTTCCTCAAGCGGAATGTCCAAGCTCATCAGACGGAGGGGACTGGTTCTATAGTGGTCAACAAACGATTTGGGGACCTCCACGGTGATCATACGCACGATCCGCTGCACTATCATGGCGTCTGCGTCTAATTGCCGCTCCAGTTCGTCCCGAATGAGAATGGACTCCATTTCGTCGTCGTTGGCCGCCAAGTTTTGGAGCTGCAGCTTCTTCAGATAGTTATCGATCTTGCGGATCCCCTTCACGTTGCAGCTGCTCAGTTCCTCAAACCGCTCCCAAGTGTTCATGTAGTGGCACTTGCCCACCCACTTGATTAAGAATTCGCGGTCATCCAGTGCACCTCCGAAGTTACGGTGCTCGATGATCTTGTCAATGTACGGCTCTTGTGTCAGAGGAGTCACACAGGGCAGCACCTGCGGAGGGACCTGCCCCTTCCCACTGTCAGCCTCGTCAGAGCTCGATGCCAAGAATGCTTTTAGGTCTATCTTCTGATTGCGAACTCGGTTGCTAGTTCGTGTTGGCCTAGTTTGGACGCCCGACGGCGCGTAGCCTTCTGATTGGCTGTCGGAGTCTCCATTCTTAATCCTGTAGTCAGGTGTGCGTCTGCGTGCCCTCCGTGGTCGAGATCTGTTGGGGTCGTCATCATCATCGTCAAATATATCTTCCTCGTGTTCCTCGCTGGAGCTCGAAAAGCCGACGAAATCACTTTCCTCAGTGTCGGAAGAGTTTCCAGGATTCGGATTTAGCTGCGTCAGGA
>NW_027151921.1:2357-10383 GCF_019968955.1 Porospora cf. gigantea A | reverse complement strand
TTTTCTTGTTCGCGGTTATCGTTCTTCTCGGTACTATTTTCTTCAACTATTACCTTGTTGAAACCGCAGGGATCTCTCTTGAGAACACCGACGAGACGTTCGAAAATTTCCAGCCGAAGTTTGACAAGGATGCCCTCAAGTGGAAGAAACATGTTTAGTCTTTTTGTTGTTAATTCGGGGTAGATGCCCCTGTAAATTCTCGTATTCATCTACATAGGTCACAGCGCCTTTGGTTGATCAGCCTCAGTCTTTTAGAGTTTCTTCTTTGTTCTTTTTCGTTTGAGCATTCTGGCATGGATTGATGATCGGTGACGGGTTAGGTCCATGCTCTTGGACCTCGAGCTCTTTTTGCCTTTCCACAGGCGGCGGAACTGTCGTTTGAAGTCTCCGTAGGCACTTCTCTTGGTGCTTTTTCGGGTTAGTCTCGATTGAAAGCTAGGGGCGTCCGAGACAGGAGCTTCTGAGAATCTGTCCTCGCCGGCAAAGCTGGTGAGGCTTGGTCCTGAACTAGGAATGGAGCGGTCATTAGGTCGCTCGGGGGGGGAAGGAGTGAGTGTCTTGCTCGACTCGAGACGGTCTGAGTCTACTGCAGACCACTCATCTGATGAGACGGCCTCTGGAAAGTTGTCAGGCACACTAAAGCTATCCAAAGCGAGCTGTTCGCTCTTCGCCTCGATGCCATCAGTCAGATCGTCAGTCAGGTCATCAGTCAGATCATCAGACAGGTCATCAGTCAGGTCATCAGTCAGGTCATCAGTCAGGTCATCAGTCAGGTCATCAGCCATCATCTCATCAGTCAGGTCATCAGCCATCATCTCATCAGTCAGCTCGCGTTCAGGTTGGCTTTCCTGAGCGGCCAGATCGAATCTGGGTGCGATATTATTAGAAGTCTCTTCCGACTCAGAATCCGATTCGCCAATCGGTAACGGGGCACGCGAGGAATCGATGCCTGGAGTGGTCGTTATCTTCAGCAAGCTACCTTGAGGACTACGTCCCATAGGCGTCTTCGCTGCGGTGATTGCGTCTCGTGTTATATTCTCCCTCAGATTCAGCTGGCTGCCTGACTTTGTATGGTTTGCCTGCAACACGTCTCTGATGGAGGTGGTGGCGGCGTCCAACTCTGAAATCTTAATCTTCGCCACCTGCGTGTCCCTGTTTGTCTCAGCAGTAGCGTACTCTATCCTCACAGCCTTCATGCGCAGTTGCTCGAGCAGCGACTGCTTCTTCGAGCAAGCGGTTTCAGCGAGCTTCAATTGTCTCTTTGCGCCGTGTAAACGTGCTGACAGGGTTTTCAAGTTCTTCTTCTCTGACTCAACAGCCTTGGCGAGCTGCTTAGCGGCCGTTGCCCGCAGTTTTGCCTCCTGATTTGCCACCGTTGTCTCTCCCTTCATCTCTTCATTCAAGCGCATGCGTTTGTTGGCAAACTCTGCGGCTTGGTTGAGTGTCCGCACCAAGCCGATCAGGGCATCCGTGTGGGAGTCGTTTTCATTGACCCATACCACTGGTGTGATGTCCATTTGAACTGTTGGATTCACTGCCGGATTCACTGCCGGCTTCACTGCCGGCTTCGCTGCCTGTTTCACTGCCGGTTTCACTGCCTGTTTCACTGCCGGCTTCACCGCCGGTTTCAACGGAGGCTTAAACGGGCGCCTCGCGTTCTGTGGTTGAGGACTCGCGCAGAAATAGCTGGAGAGCGCGTCTAGGACTGCTTGTCTAAAGTTGCCCTCGATCTCGTCGGCATGATGCATGAACAATAGCTTCAATCGTAGGTCGACAGACCCGATGAGGCGTCGTTTAGCGTCCTCCGCTTGCTCCAGCAGCTGTCGCGAGCTTTTGCGGGCGTGTGCTGCGGCTTGCAGGTCGACCGCCTGCCATTTCAAGCTATCATTCAGCCATTGCTCATACAGCTTCCAGTAGCAACCTCTCCCACTCGCCATTTCAAAGCCAGTGAGCTCGGCCCTGGTGCTGCGAAGTCTGAAGTCTCCGCTGCTGCTGAACTTTGGCAGGCTTCTTTTCTGACTGGCGACAAACCCAGAACCAGCCACATCAGCCAGAATGTCATCTCTTAACGTTAAGTCCGCAAAGACGGTTTCGATCAGAGCAACAGTTCGATTGCGAGCTTCCGTTACCTCCCGAGCTGCGGATTCCAGCTCCTTTTTCACTGCGCACTCGGCTTCGGACTTCAGCAGCCACGTGGCCTCCTCCAGAGACTGCAGGTATAAGCCCTGACGAACATGGCCATCGCGGAACGTCGCTTCGTCCGTCACGGGGCTATTCCAGGGGCAGCTTAGCTGCGCCATCACTTTTCGAAAGGCCTCCTCGTCGTCCATGACATCAACTACTCGCTTCAGGGTGCGGATCAGCCACATCACAACTCCAAGGTCCCGTTGGGTGGCCGGGTTCACACTATCCCACCCCTTCCCCAAACCTTCCGTTTGGATGACCTGCGTCAACTCGTTCTCCGTCAGCGCCGGCTGTGAGGTACCGTTGAAAACGTCGATGACCTCACGTACCGCGGCATTCCGCGCCAGGAACCGAGTCTGCACCCCGTCAATGACGGCGTAGAAGTCTGCGCGAGTCATTGAACGTATGTCGTCCACGCGTCTATTAAGGATGCGGGCGTCCAGCTTGATGTCGGGGTCCTGTACCCTGCTCGTCGCACGGTTCAGTCTTTCCACGTCGATTGACGGTATCTCTGACCGAAGCGATTTGTGAGAGAACTGCTTGGAATACAACTTGGACATGCGGCGTGGTGGTTGTTTTCCGAGCATTCTAGCGCCGTAAGCGTCCCTAGTCGCTTGTATCGTGGCCTCTTCCCTTTGCAAGCGGAGTTTTTTCTCTTCGATTGCATCCAAACGCTTCCGCTCAGCCTGGCTCAGAGCTCGCTCCCTAGACTGCATCTGCGCCTGCACAGATTCGAGTGCCTTGCTGGTCCGTATCTCCTCCTTCTGCAAACGCTCTTCAAGACTTTGCTGCCGCTTTATGTGCTGATGACGGACACGGCGCTCACGTTCTGACCTCTCCCTCTGCAAGAGTTCCCAGCTAGCGGGGCGCTTCTTCTTTACCCATGGGAAGCGCCATCCCTTCTTGCGGGGTTTTTGATGACTTTCCGTCCTCTCCGGCAGCTCCGAAAAGCTCACCTTCTGCGATCTTGCTTTGTCCAAGCCTTTAGGCGACATATCTTTGAGCACACGCACACAGTTTTTCCAAGATTCGGCGAAAAGGGATGTTACAACCGGGACGGGTCTTTGCCTGGCCCTCGAACATAGGGTCTACCTCTGGGGCGTGGAGGACGAGGAGGCCCATATGCTGGTCGCTTAAACTCTGGAACCCATGGAGACTGCCCGTAGGCCCCTGGCGGACCCGCCACTGCTTGTTTTCCCGGGGGGGGGACTGGGATGGCTACGGGTGGGATCCCATGTGTATATCCGGGATCCACTGCAGGCATGTCGTAACCCACCACCTCGTCAATTATATCCTGCTTCTTCGCTTGCCAGGCGTAGTAGTCATTTAGTCGTTTGTGAACCAGTAACCCGATGCCTATGACGGAGTTTGTCGTTGCTGCCGCAAACAACATCCACGCGGCACAACCCATTGCTGGAATGGGGAACTGTGTTAGGATTTGCACACCCCTCACCTGGCTCTCTATCCACAACAAGTGCAGCTGGTTAAAGGACGTCCAGGACCAGTAGCACCAACATAACAGTAGGCCCAGCCCCGTGAGCAGGTATATCATTGTAGGCACGTTTGAGCCAATTCCAAAGATGAACGCGTAGGCTGAACCGATTGCCGATATGCTGGCGCAAGTGCTAACCGCAGTGAGCATGAAATTATGCAGCGAAGTCATCACGCGATAGACACCACACCTAGTGCTGTAATGCGACAGGCAACCGCTGTCACACGCTGCTGCCTGGGTGCGCGGATTTGGACGGACTCACCATAAGCGACGACTGGGCTGTGGCAACAGGCTTGATTGCATCTAGATTACTGCACGTCATGGCTGCGATCCGACTCCAAGTCCGTACATTGAGACCGCCATTGAACGAGATAGTAAACAGTCCGAAGGTAGTGCGAGTGTAGGAAGTGACGCTTAGTTGCTTCTTGTTGACCCAGTTAAAATCCACATCAGGTGCTACCCTCCAGGTCCGCAGACCCAGAGTCATGAACATCAGCACTGACGACACTGGGTAGTGTTAACCAGCCGCACCCACCGAGCCCGCATATTGCTAACACCTGAACGTAAAAGGGAGTCCTCTCTGGTGTGCCCTTCTTTTTTGTTTTCTTCTTCTTCGCCATTGCTAATGTTCGATTAAGATACAAGCTGCACCATACTAATACTTCTGTGAATGGAAACGAGATTGTACCTGTGGGGCAGCTACCTCAAGCAGTAGTTTTTATAAATTAACTATAGATGTCTGTCGTCCCTGACTGCCGCACCAAGCTTCCCAAGTTGCAGCTGTACATATACGATCACTGTCCCTTCTGCGTGCGGCCACGCGTCATATTGGGTCTGAAACGGGTGAAGTACGACATGATGTTCATGGCCAACGATGACGTTGAGACGCCGACGGCTCTGATCGGAAAGAAAATGGTGCCCATCATGGTGATTCAAGGCGGTGACGATAAGCTGCAGCAGGGAGTTATGGCTGAGTCCCTGGATATCGTACGTAGAATCGACGAAGATGAGACACTCGGTCCGCGTCTGCTGCTACCAGGCGGTGACGTAGCGCTTGAACAATTCATCCGAGATGTGTATCCGTGGACAAGACGTTTACTCTACTGCCGATTCTACAAAACGTCAGTTCTGCCAGAATTCTCCACGAAGGAAGCCCGTGAAACCTTCAAGGTACGTCATCCTCTAAGGGAGGAGCCTGAAGACTATGAGGAGAATTTCAGACGCACGCCTGAGTGGCTGGCCGGTTTGAATCCGCTCATGCCTCAACTCGAAGATATCGTGGCATGCGCCGACCACATCACAGGCGACGGCGTTAGCTACGACGACATCACCGTTTTCCCGCTGCTACGGAATCTCACCATCGTGAAGGGCATTGAGTGGGGAGCTAAGACTAGGAACTACATCCAAACTATGGCTCAACGCTGTGACGTGCCGCTCTACGACCAGCTTGCCCTTTGACAATTTCGACACTTCATGTCACGTTTTGTAGGGCACACGTCTTCAAACACATCTGTTAACGATGGCACGTTCGTCTTCAAACACGTCTGCAAACATCTGCAAACATCTGCAAACACATGTTGCCCCACGATTCATGGTGTGTCAGGTGAGGATTACGAGGAATTACACAAATGAAAAGTGCCTCAGTCATCCTGGCATGTTCCGCTCTCGCATACCGCGATAAAGGGCATCTTATCGCTGCGCGCATCGCTGAGAAGCAGTTGACGGTGAAAGCCGCCACTGCTATCCAGCGATCCATATCAGTTGATGATGGAGCTATGGACCACGACGCACAGCAATTCACCGCCTACGGAGTGTGGATGGACTACCTGAAAAAACAGGGCGGGAGGTGGATGGATGACTGGCACTTTGACGATGGTCAGCTTACCTACCATAAAGACTGCAAGGTCAGCGACCCGTCCAAGGGAAACACCACTTTCATACCTTGCAAGAGATGCACTAAAGACGGAGTCACAGAGTGCACAACCAACCCCCGTGACTGCTTCCCATGCAAGACAAACACAGGCAACCCCTCGTTCCTAAAGCACCCTGACAACGTGTCGAAGAAGGTGGAGCAGACGCTAGACCTATTCACGCGAGATCAGGATCCTGCGCTTTCAGTGTACAACATGGCGTACAAGTTCTTCATCCATCTGTTGGTGGACCTGCATCAGCCGAATCACAGTGGCAGCATGTTCTCAAACTTCGGCCTGGAGCAGGACTGCTCTCAGGGCACGGGAGATGACAAGGTGTCTGGCTTGCCTCAGCAGTGTTTGTCTTGCGGAGTGGCAGGCGAGCCTATTGACGTCACCTGCCCCCCGGCGGCAGTGCACTTCCCTAACCTATGGTGTGTAGGAGACTATCCACGCGATTCCAAGGGGGACGTGGGCTCAAACCTCTTCTACATCCAGACACCCGAGGGGTACAAGCCCTCAGGAGGCGCGAGCGTCATGAAGTTCCACCTGTACTTCGACTACGGCGCGGAAATCTGGAGCGGCCGTGAACGGGTTTGGGCCAACAAGAAGAACTGCGAAGAGCTGGGGAAGGGCGCTGATGTGGCTGTGGAGGCCTGGACTATGCTTGAGATGGTCAGCGATGTCGGACAGGATTACGTTGATTGCTGGGCCGATGAGTTGTTGGAGTCGCATAAGGATGTCCCTGAACCTGAAGGAGAACTGACGCCAGCTAGCTTGGATGCCTGGTACCAAGACACCAACGGCACTCTACGTAGTCTACACAACACTTTCTTCAATCCCCTGGCGGAAAACGAGGATGTTCGCATACAGAAGGTGAAGGAACTCCTAAAGGGAGCGGATTGCCCGACCGTGGGGGCGGACCTTTCCAAGGTACCTGGCGCTATAAGCAACGAAGAGGGCAAGTGGAGGGAAGACGCAACGGTTATGTTGGAACGGCTGCTGGTCTCCGGTGGGAAACGGCTGGGTTTCGTTTTGAATGAGACTTTCGGGAAGGCAAATGTGCCGCAGAAGGACGACACAAACGCAGCCAAGCGGTTGCTGGCGGCTCTGGCCGCGGTTCCGCTAGCTCTTCTGCTGTAATTGTTGTATGATGTGAAGAAACTATTGATATTTGTATATAAAACGATAAACCCAAGAAACTATTAATATTCTGTTTTTTGTGGATGGCATCAGTAAATGTTTGTACGACATGCGGAAAGATAGCTGAACGGATCAGGGAATATTTTCTTTAAATCATTTGTACGACCTGCGGAAGGTTAACTGAACGGATTAGGGAATATTCTTTAAATCATTTGTACGATGCGGAAAGTTTACTGAACGGATCAGGGAACATTTTCTTTAAATCATTTGTACGACATGCGGAAAGTTTACTGAACGGATCAGGGAATATTTTCTTTAAATCATATGTACGACATACGGAAATATAACTGAACGGATCAGGGAATATTTTCTTTAAATCATTTGTGCGACATGCGGAAAGTTAATTGAACGGATCAGGGAATATTTTCTTTAAATCATTTGTACGACATGCGGAATGTTAACTGAACGGATCAGAGAATACACAGTTTTCTTTAAATGATTTGTACGACATGCGGAAATTTAACTGAACGGATCAGAGAATATTTTCTTTAAATCATTTGTACGACATGCGGGAAGTTTGCTGAACGGATCAGAGAGTATTTTCTTTAAATCATTTGTACGACATGCGAATAGTTAACTATGAGTATTTTCTTTAAATCATTTCAACAGACAACGTAACAATATTAAAATAGAAATTAAAGCGACGATGACTTCCTCAGACGAGTCCTGCCTTGCATGGCTCGCTGCGGTGGGTTGTCAACTCCAGTTTCAGCTCGGAGGGCATCGACAAGAGGTTCCATGGTCGTATCGGCCATCGCGCGCTCGAGCTGCCGCAGCACGTAATCGAGCGTGGGGCCGCTCCGCAGCGCCTCCAACAGCACAGGGTCATTCTTCTCTAACCAAGAGGTGGCACTCGGAACGATAATCGCGATCGCAGCACGCAACTCAGCCACGACTGTCGGAGTCAGCGTTTCCCTTGCTGCAGACAGGTGTGCAAATAGCTGCTTCAGCAGCGGATTCAGTAACTTGGGTCCTAAAACATACTGGAGATCTTTTGTGGGATCGCGAGGTATGAAGTGCCAATTGCTACCTTCAGGGTGGTCGATCATATCCCCACTGAAACCTGCATCGATCCATTTCTCGACGTTCTCAACTTCGTCCATACCAGGCTTTAGAAGTTCATCCAAAGCACTCAGAGTGGTGTTTGTCTGAGGCTCCCAGTCATAAGCACCACCCCGCTCGGCAACTTGATCACCAACAGCGTCGTCCTTGGATTCGTTGAGTTGGCCTTCGGAGT
>NW_027151921.1:0-2210 GCF_019968955.1 Porospora cf. gigantea A | reverse complement strand
TCTGAGGCTCCTTGAGATCAGCTCTCGGAGTGGTCGTTGTCTGAGGCCCCCAGTCAAAGGAAGGAGCACCACCCCACCCAGCAGCGTCGTCCTTGGATTCGTTACGGTGGCCTTCGGAGTTCTCGATTAGATCCCCAATGAGGCCTCCTCCTAGAAAATTATCGAGCTTCTCCACGTCATGCATGCTAGGCTTATACTCAATCTTGTGGGAGACATGCCATGACTTAAAGGTGGGAACAGGAGTGGACTTCGGTTCGGGAAGCCATGCCTCGTAGCCAGCGACAGCCACGGATGCCCCTGCAACTAACAATTTGTGTTCACGCATGTAGATGTACAATACTGTCATTCACACACTAATCTCATGATTAGGCCCCATCTCATGAATCCAGCCAGTACCTGCCGGGTCCCACACACATGCCCGTCCACACAGCCACTGACAAAGCGGGAATTTCCGATGCCGACCTTCTGCAAGCGCACTTCTCCGGCCTTCGCCAGGTCCTGCCTCCGCAATGAGGTCGTTATGAAGTGCCTGGCGTGGGTCGCGGCCCGGAGCTCTGAACGCGCAGTTGCCGCGCCTCCTGACGCTCTCAAGATGCTCCTGCGAGCGTATCTGCAATTCATCGCTCGCCTGGCTCGCTCGGCGTCGCAGGTAGCGGAGTCGTGTCGCCGGTCTGAAGCCAACGTTGTAGACATGCTCCGAGCAGTGTCAAAGATTAGCGTAGCGACGAGTCGTGTTATAAGGGAGATGTCTCAGGGCAAGGAAGTTCCCTTTTTGCAAATGCCTACCGCACCCGTGGATGTGGGTTCTTAACTCCATGTCATTTTACTTTCAACAACAGGCATCGATAATTTTGTACCAGGTCCCGCCGCTCTTCGCTGCCGACTTCGCCCTTAGCATCGCTGATCAGCCCGAGTTGTTTGTTCCTTCCATCGGCAAGTTGCCGGCTGGGAGCGCCTCATCGCTCGCTTTCGATCGACTGTTCCAGGCAGGCACGCGGTTCCTGCATGCAGTGCAGAAGGACCTGCTGATGGTACATTTGAGCAGGCAGCAGGATGCGGACCTGGAGAGCAGAAATCAAGAGGACAGCCACTTCAGCTTCCTCCCTGGCCAGGAGGACATCGAGAAAGCTAAGGCGCTGACTGCTGACCCGCTACTTCCTTTGCTGCAGAAAAAGGTCATTAGCCACGAACTAGGATGCAGCATACGCAGAATCAGCCTTCGAATCCTCCACACTATGTGGGCCGAAATACTGGGGCATGTCACAACAGTCTACCTCTCTGAAACACCTGTGCCTCCAGGCCATCAAATTAGCGGGGACCATCTGCCCACGTCTATCGCCGACAAGGTCCAGAGGAGGTGTGACGGGCTCATAGCCTACATGTCCTTCCACAGCCCCACGTTGCCTCAATCCTACACGTACCTTCCGTCGCTGGAAACGCTCGTCACAGACAAGGCATCAGCCGAGATGCACGACCGCTTCTCGCACCTCGACGTTGCAGTCCGAGACCGGATGGACCTGCAGATGCAGCTGCCTCAACTGATGAACTCCGTACCGTCGCTGGTGCCAATCACCTCGCTGCCTCCGGACGGCTAGTTGCAGCTGAAAGCCGGCGCTACGCACCGTGTACTTACCCTTAACAAATCGAACCTGGAGCATGAGTGTTCCGAAAGGAAGCCTGCTTGATGGTCTACGGACAGAAGAAATTAAATAAAAGATACGGTTGGTCGTGTTATGAAGATTACTGTGTTTTACCGCACATCATAGAGCTCTCAGGTCGCGAGATCTGGGTAGGAGCTGTGACTCCACCATGTCTTTGTGGCACACAGCGAGATGTACGAGAATGATGGAGAGCAAAATCTGGGAGACCGTAAGTTTTTTTTACTCTGCAACCCACCTTTAACGACACCAGCGCCATCCACCCCACTAACACTTTGCACGCGAGCAGCACGTTGGGGAGGGCATCAGCGTAACACAGCAAAGACGGGAGAAGAAAGCCCAAAATCAGCGTTGAGAACGGGAGACTGCAGAACCCCAGTCGTCTGGAAATCAGTGATGTCGGGAGTAGGCTTACGTCACAGGAATAAGTGCAAAGTTGCAGACTCCGCGACACGGAGGCGACCATACACCTGAAGGCATAACCGTCCGAGAAAAAGCCACATCGGCCATCTGCGCCAGGTAGAACTGCTTGAAGTCCTTCGCCTTGACGCT
>NW_027151920.1:0-1395 GCF_019968955.1 Porospora cf. gigantea A | reverse complement strand
CACTGTGGTGCCCTGCGGAGAGCTGAGATCGCGTTCTCTGCCTGTCGCGCAGGCGAGAAAGATCGACTACTACATGACCTCGAGGAAGGGAGGTAAGGGTGGCAAGAAGTCAGAAGCCCCCACCTCATCGAGTGTCATGCGATCTCACTGGGAGCCCGTGGGGCCACACATGAACGAGACCGAGGTCTGGCCTCTACTTGGCTGGAAGGACGAGGGAACCCCTGAAGAGGAGGTAAGTCGAACCTTAGCCAGGAAGAGGCCCAGACTGGAACACACGTCACGAGAAACAAGAGGAGATTGAGATGTGAAAGTGTTTCGAGTGTACGTGTTACATGAAGTGTACATGAAAGTGAAAAACATAAATTGAAACAGTGCAACATGAACCGCTACAGAAGCGACGATCCCACAACGTGAACAGGGTACATTAGAATGATTGTGAAGGTAGAATGGTTTTTACTTGATTTAATGGGAGGTACGTCACAAGCACAACTATTTATTATTCACGCAGCGCCGTTATTATCATCATGAGGGCTTGTGGTCACATGAGCCCGGACAGGGGGAGAAGAATCACTCCAGGATTGAATAATCATTCGCTTTGTTTGCCGAACGTCTGGATCAGCCACGGGAACAAGGTCGCGTCCGAGACTGGTGGAGACAGACCGTGGGCCGCTGTCCGGTCGATCTGGTGAGATTGCCGTTTCTACAGGAAGCAGGTTCGAACCCAGATGAGACTGGCTGTGTTCCGTTGTGACTTTTTTCTCTCCAGTCGTAAATTCCTCCGATGGTTTTGGTGGGATCTGTCGCTTTCCCGTAAAGAAACGTTCTTCAGGCAAGATCACAACACAGCCTGAGCCGAGGCTGTCTTGCGTAACTGCGTATCAGGTCGATTCTTTGTTCACAGTTTTTGTGGTTCTTGGGTGGCGTTCTGCTCACACGTGAATTGTCGCGCAGAAGGGTTTTGACAGCTGTACTTGGTGCTGGCAATTTTTTCACCGGCACCGCGAAGTCTTCCAGAGGTACCAAGTAGCCACCCTCCACTATCAAAGTACATTGGCACTTGTCTTGTCGTTTTCTTCGCCGTTCTATCTGGTCGTTCGACTCCCTTGTCTCTGGGGCTGGTTTGAGCCTTCGAACCTCCCTTTTAACGGACGTCATAGCGGAGGTCATGCCCGAGTACGGCTGCTCTGCCTGCACGTCCTTGCAGTGGTTGCAGATTTCGTATCTCATGTCCAGATTTCTCTGACCAAAGCTGACAGATACATAATGGTACTGAATTTTAAGCTGGCGGTTTCGCAATAGCGCCCAGCAAGGAAGACGCCACATTCAAACCTACGGAAGTAGCCTTCTGTGTCTTTGACATCTGTGTCTTCTTTCGTTTCGCTTTCTTGGACTGGT
>NW_027151919.1:0-1396 GCF_019968955.1 Porospora cf. gigantea A | reverse complement strand
AAGTGATCTCATTAGATTCGTAACGAGGAATATTTTTTCATCCTAAGAGCCTGGAGTCCCTAATCCACGTTGAAGCATGATGTAGAACGTTCCCGAGTCCATCTACCCCAATATTGACGCTGTTTGGCATTGCCATTGAGTCAGGAAAACTGACACTGGAAGGCATTTTCCACATCAGACCTGAAAGTGATCTCATTAGATTCGTAACGAGGAATATTGTTTCATCTTAAGAGCCTGGAATCCACGTTGATGCATGATGTCGAACGTTCCCGAGTCCCTCTACCCCACCTACCACATCACCTGAAAGTGATCTCATTAGATTCGTAACGAGGAATATGTTCTCATCCTAAAAGTCCGAGTCCCTCCACCCCAATATTGACGCTGTTTGGCATTGCCATTGAGTCAGGGAAGCTGACTGGAAGGCACCTACCACATCAGACATGAAAGTGATCTCATTAGATTCGTAACGAGGAATATTTTCTCATCCTAAAAGCCTGAAGTCCCTTATCCGAGTCCCACGTTCAACCAATTTACAACGTATCAGACCTGAAAGTGATCTTATTTTAATTCGCAACGAGAATTTTTTTTTAATCCACGTTGACGCATGATGTAGAACGTTCCCGAGTCCCTCTACCCCTGTTTGGCATTGTCATTGAGTCAGGGAAACTGACTGGAAGGCATCTACCACATCAGACCTGAAAGTGATCTCATTAGATTCGTAACGAGGAATATGTTCTCATCCTAAAAGCCCGAGTCCCTCTACCCCAATATTGACGCTGTTTGGCATTGCCATGGAGGGAAACTGACTGGAAGGCATCTACCACATCAGACCTGAAAGTGATCTCATTAGATTCGTAACGAGGAATATGTTCTCATCCTCAGAGCCTGGAGTTCCTTATCCGAGTCCCACGTTCAACCATGAGGCACTTTGCATGGTGTAAAAAGTTCATGAGTTACTCTACTCCCGTCTTAGAAGTAGTAGTATTGATGAGGATTTCCGTTTTGTCTCATTCGCTCGGTTCATGACTCGTGCGGCTGGCGATTTACAACGTATAAGACCTGAAAGTGTTCTTATTTTAATTCGCAACGAGAAATATTTTTTTTTCCACGTTGACGCATGATGTAGAACGTTCCCGAGGGTAACCCAAGGAATGTCATCATTAGTTTTTGTAAGTAGTTAAACAAAGAGTTGTTTGAGAAGCATATGGCAGTATAATTGCCAAGAGGTTGAAGCATGATGTCGAACGTTCCCGAGACCCTCTACCCCAACCCAATATTGACGCTGTTTGGCATTGCCATTGAGTCAGGGAAACTGAATGGAAGGCACCTACCACATCAGACCTGAAAGTGATCTCATTAGATTCGTAACGAGGAATATTTTTTCATCCTAAGAGCC
>NW_027151918.1:0-10395 GCF_019968955.1 Porospora cf. gigantea A | reverse complement strand
TCAGACGACCATATCCAGGTCGATACGAATGTGCTCAGTCCGATACGTGCACCACAATTCAAAAACTGAAGGGATCGTCGCTTGGAAAGGGCCCTGCTCGGGCGTACGGATTCCCGGACCCGTGGTATGGGTTCTGCGATGGTGGAGGCCTAACAGGCGATGCCACGTGACTGAGACGGTTGGCTACAGCCGATGTAGAAGGGTACTTCCCGGTGGTGGGGGAGGATGTTCCAGCTTTCGATCTTTTGATGGCGTGCATGACAAGCATCGAGTGCAGCGCTATGTCCGGCTCACTGAATAGCGGAAAGACAGAGAGGGCTTTCAACGTTGGCACATCCTGACCGAAGGTTGAAATTTCGCCAAACACTTTGAGAAACTGTCCTCGCCGAACATGCTCTCTCACGGCCTCAACCTCCCGAAGCCGGAACGCCGACAGAGACGACATTTCTTGCAGGGTGAAGTTCCAACTCACAAATAGGACTCCAGTTCCGTCGTCAATATTGAAAGACAAACTCGACTCATCACCCGAGCTCTGCAGGCACGAGCCCCACCCAACCACAGTCACGTAGTCTGCGCGTTGACCCAAGATATCTATAGTGTCGGAGTCGCTCTGCTCCTTCACTGCCTTGAGCACCATCCCCACTTTCACTGGAAATTGTCGCAACGAGTTCCGCGCCAGCGCATCTGGTCGGTTTTCCTGCCCAGATTTCCGCTCGAACTGCGCGAAGGGTGCCTCTCCAAAAGGCGAATTGAACATGCTAGATTTGGAATTAGCTGGACTTTTGCATGTACATCGGGAAACGTGGAGGCTGCGGCGGCTATGCCGAGGTGCGACCTGAACAAAGGAGTGTGGTGTTGGAGACTGCATGACTCGTGAGCAAATCCCGAATTCCGCCATGTCCCATCAGTACGTTTCATTCTACTACGCGAACGACTGGCTGTTGGGGGTGCAAGGACCCGAGACTGCCTCCGAGTCTAAGACTAAGAAGCAGATTAAGAAGCGCGTTTGGAAGCGGGCCCAGCAAGAGGAGAAGAACAGCCCGCTAACAAGGGAACATTTCAATGACCTGACTCTTCTCGTAGCGCGTGTTCTCTCTATCTACGATACTGCAAAGCTGGCAGGATCGGTGGCGTTCGATGTCAAGGGCACTATGCAGGACAAGAGCTTCAACGCTTTCAGTCGGGAGTTGGAGCACATCTTATCATTTTACTACAGCCTGGCGGCGGACCAAGATGGACAGAGCGGCGCCAAACATTCTGACTCGTGTCTCGATGCTGTCGTCGGTGTGGCCGTCCAATCAGTGAGTCCCGCAAGCGCCAACTACCGCCTGCGCATGCTGATGAACCTCTACAACAGTCTGCTCTCAAGTGGGCCGCGATTCAACGGATTCAGATTACGGCTAATCGAGCGGATCATCGACGTCGCCCAGGGCAACGACCTGTTCCACGTTATCCTTCCTTACTTGGCCCATCTCAAGTTTTCGGACCTCGACGCCTCTGTTGACCAGAGTGTTAGGCTGCAGTTCACTATCATCAAGCTTCTCCACGGTTCAAGCATGCGGGATCTGGCGGCCGAGTATCAGACTAGCCTGCTAAGGTTGATTTCCAACTCGTACGACCGAAACCACGCGCCTGTGTTAGCGTGGATGATGACCACGGCCCTCAAGGACCGTGATGTCTTTTACTACGACAAGTATCTCGTAGACGAGCCAATGCTTTTGGGCAGCATCGAGAAGGGTGAGGACGCTCCCGTCCTGGCTATGATTAGAGCGCTGGTCACGCTGAAAGATGTGGAGGAGACTTTCCAGACACACAAAGCCAAGCTGTTGACTAAGGGTATCACTGAGGACTGCATTTTTCCAAAGCTGAGACTCCTCAGGCTGGCCCATTGTGTGGGGCCCCATACAGGCGAACGCCCGCTCAGCGAACTGGCGTTGGCCACTGGCATCTGTCTGGGAGAGGTCGAGGACCTTGTAGTGGAGGCTGTGTCGCTTGGTCTGATTCGAGGCAGGGTGAACCAACTGACCGGCTGCGTAGAGGTTTGTGCTGTTGGCAAGAGAGTCATTGACAATGAAGACTGGGCTGGCCTGCAACGCCAATTGGACCGGTGGCTGACCTCGCTGAAGACCGTGGTCACATCTGGAAATTGAACGGAGGACGATCGGTCCATTCCTGGTTTATGTCGAGTTGCGTCTGCTTAGCATGTTGGCCTGTAACTCACCAGCAAATGCTTCAAACTCTCCTCATTGGATCGGCCCATAGGGGAAGAGAAAGACTGCGGTCTTGGGGGCGGAACGCGGGGCGGTGGAGGGCCCACGGGAAGGGAGACTGGGGAGATTGGGGAGATTGGGGAGACTGGAGGCGGTACTTCATTAATAGCGTCATTGATTATTCTTGTTACGTCTTCGTCGTCCAGATCGAAGGCTTCGGCAACCTCTACGACGAAATTTGTTAATCCTACTGGCGACTTCTTCTTGTGTCTGAATTCGTCCACAGCCTCTGTTATTAACCGCTCAGCCATGGACTTAGTCGTTACTGGAACGCTTGCAGTGTGCTCGAAAAACACCATCTCTGATTCGTTGCTGACAGGCGAAATCCACGGCCGAAGGTTCTCCAGATCCAGATTGTTCGGTTTATTGGACGGACGAAACTCCACTGCGTTCAATGAGAACTGGGACTCTCCAGGCTGGAATTCGCCGCCTGCCACCAGGGGGGTTCGTCCAACCTCTGGTCGGAACCGCTCTGCGGCTGCACGCTGACGAAGCAAGGCGTCAGCATGCTGTTTTTGCAGCTCTTGCCTTTGCCTCTCAGCTTCGACTCGGCTCATCTCCTCTGCCTCCTTCGCTTCCTGCAGAAGCTTCGCTTCACGGTGGCGCTCCAACTCCTGCTCCTCGCGAAGTCGAGCCGCCTCAGCCTCAGTCTCCAGCCGAAGCTTCTCGTCTCGGGCCTGCTTCAGTTGTCGGAAACATTCCAACTCCTCATTGCGCCTTCTCTCAAGGGAAGCCTCCCTCTGGTGCTTCTTGCGTAGGCGTTCCTGTTCCTTTGCCTTGATGACTTCCTCCTTCAGAGCTTCAATGATTGGCGTCAGTATCCATGAAAACAGATTCGCCAAACTTCGCAGCAATGCGTCCTCATCAACTTTGGCTGCCTTAGTGAACGAGTAGGATAATCCCACAGGCCCTTCGACGCGTGTCTGCACCAGAGAGATCAGCGGTGTCAGCCCTGTGTGCTCGTCTAGGTGAGCCAGACAACCAGGAGAGTTGCGCGTAGCCTTAACCCACACGGCTTTCCAGATGGACACCGTGTCGATAAACCGCTTCGACCGTGAAGGTGGGGGGTCCACCACCGTCAGCGTTATCGGGTAGCGCACTGCAATCACTAAAGCCAGCACGCACTGCAGTGGGATAGCGGGGACGTGAGCTTGGGAGACGTATCTAGACACCTCTTCACCCAGTTGCTGTCGGAGGTAGGGCAACGCCAGCTTATAGCACTGACTTTGGAGGTCGCACACCTTAAGGAAGGGGGCTGACCCAACCAGTCTACCGAAGCACGGCAGGGCATCGTTCAGCACCACCTCCAAGTTGCAGTTCTTCGCTGGAGGTTTTGATCGCAGCCGACTGCAGCCAGTCACACACCAAAGGCAGCAAACCGCGAAGAACAGGGGCCGGTCTGAAAGCAAGTCCGCGTCGTTCTCAAGGCCCAGCTGGCCCAGGAGACTGTCCACTGCGAAGGGTTCCACCTCAGACAGCATAGGCGCCCTTGAGAGTAGATCTTGTCTGATAGAGTCTAGGCGGGAAGCAGTGGGCAGCAGCTCCAAACAGCGGACTGCGATCTTGTACTGCTCCTCCATCCACAGACTCTTGTTCAGCCCCACACTCAGGGCTCGGAGGTGACTGTCGTTTACCAGCGCCTCATCGACGCAATCTACCACTTCAATGTCGGGATGACAAACTTCCATGGGCAGCGGAATCAAGTTGGATGGCACCGCAGGGAGGATTTCCAATACGCGATTGCTGAGTTCACAGCGGGAACTGTAGCCGGAAAGACTGATGATCGGCACTGGCTTTCGTTGGTCAAGCTCCCAAGCATGCCGCCAAGGCGCGTGGAAGCTGCACGGTGTGTCTGATTCCACTTGCGTCGCAAGACCCTCGGTGGAGTCGCCATTAGGATACGTCCAAGCGAGAGGCGCCGTGAAGTCTGTGCCCTTGACGAAGGATATGTGAGTGGGAGACAGTCGCGAACACTCACCCGGATGAGCTGAGAACCGCCCAGCCGGTGCTCGCGCCAGCACTGCGTGCGACTCTGTTAGGCTGCGGCCCAACGGCAGTGACCGGCCTTGGAGCACCAACCACTCCTCGTTCAGAGCGTCGAACACCAGAAGCTGCATAGGTGGCGGGGACGACGACACAGGGGGAGCCTGGAAGAGCGAGCACCCGAAGAGATTTAGCGATAGAGAGGTAGAATCGGTATCCTTGAACAGTCCATAGGTCTTGCCAGTCTGGATTTTCAGTTTGATGTCCTGCAGCGCGGCGCTGTAAGGAGAAGCCGTATTGGCCGCCTGTTGACACTCCATCATTAGGTTCTCCGGGTCTAGCGGGACGTTGATCAGCCGCATCAGGACTCGCAACCACAAACCAGACGCCTTCTTCTTGCTTCGGGAGTCAGCTTCATCCAGAGGCCATTGGAGATCGCGGCTTATGCGAGCGTACACAGGACGACCGCCGATGAGAGTGTTGACTATGGCGTAGACGCCGCCGACGTCGAGCTGGAGATATATGATACCGGACGCGTAAGATGACTCACCCCTTCCGGGAAGTTCGATAGGCCTAGAACTGATGGAACTTGGTCAACTCGCCGCATGTTCGCAAGCAGCGAGATCTTCTGTGGACTGGCGAGCCGCCACTCAGAGCAGCCGCCTGAAGTACAGCCCACCAATCGTCGCGCACCTCCACGATCTACCAACGGAGAACACGATACGGAGGGGTCTGCGAGATGGGATGAGGGTGCCTCCAGAAGGAGGAGAGGGTCTGAGTTCAGGAAGTCAGTCAGATGAGTGATGGACGGAGAGTGGAACAGGCACCAGGTATCTTTGTGGAAGGCAATAAACGTGCGGGAGACGCGGCAGCCATTGTCCACTTTAGCATAGGTGGCTCTGTCGTTGTGGTACAACGGCAGGGGAAAGTACGAACCGTTAACGTCGGCGATCAGCTCTCGAAGCGGTCGTGGACCCAATGAGGTGGGAATTGTGACATCGGGTATGACGTCACACAAGAGAATGTCGATGCGACCACAGGGAGGCGCCGATTCCCGACACACAATATCCAGATTCACAGGAGTGACCATAGCGCCGTCCTTTACCGATATCCACTGGGAGTTCACGAGCTGTGGCCTGGCAGCCTGCCACATCGTCTTGCGGGTGAGGTAGAGCCAAGGGTGTGAGCCGCTCCCTCCCAGCACCCAGCGAGCTAGGTAGGTAGAGAAGTACAGCAAGCCAGTGACATCTCCATCGCGAGTAGTGCGGGCGTAAGCGACACGGTGGTTGATTCGGCTTGTCATCAGGTGGTAGTCACCAGCGACCTGTGATTCATTCTCAGGGGGCTTGACGTTTAGCACAGCAGGCGCGACGCTGACGTCATTACGGGACACATATGCCAAGAAATCAGTGTCACGGGTGTAGTGGAAGGACCCGTCCTGCTCGACCAACACTCTCCAAACTGGTTCCTGCTGACACCGAACTAGGGACCGGTCAACGGGAACGCATGAGATCCAGTCTGCATCCGAACCACAGATTGCCACGACAGGTCCTGATCCTGGTCCAGTAACGCTAAGGAAGGTCTGCTTCGTTTCTCCGGTCCAGACAGCGAACCGCACAACCCACGTACCGAGGTTCATGTCGTAGAAGCAATAAGCCTCAGGTCCGTCCTCAGCACGAGTAACAAGACCCCACACTCCTCTGTGATTCGCGGCAAAAGACAACAGCTCATAGTCGCCGCAAGGGAAGATGCCGACAGACGAAGCCAGCACGATCCTGTCGGGCCAAGGGATATCTAAAAGCGCCATTCGTTGCGTGGTCGCGGCCGAACGGAGCTGTAGAGAGAGCTCCCCTATAAACGAACACGGCTTACTGCAGTAGCGACCCATCAGCGGCGCAATGATAGCCGCAGGGACCATCCTACCACAAGCAAGGCAGTCCGCGAATCCCGGTGGAATGGTCTGCACGACGATCGATGCTCCGTGGGATACGAAGTCCACAATCGGCAGCCTAGTCGGTAGAGGGGTCAAATGTCGTCGGCTGCTCTCCAGGAAATACCCGAGCGAACCACTCGAAGCGATCCAATCCTGGTTCGAGGCGTCAAGGGAGTCAGTTGGCCCGTCCACACCCGAGGTCTCCTCAGCGTAGAGTGGTTCGAAGAGACCGGTGACTGGCGATGCTTCACGTTTCCGAGCGCGGGAGAGCGCCATCATAACGGTTTGTGCGTAGTCCGCCAACGACCGGCGCTTGTCCAGAAACGCGTGATGGGCGAAAACCGGCTGCGGATATCGCCAGTCCCAGTAGGAGATGAACACTAAAATCGACTTCTGAGGGTTCAGCTGGGCCTTGGGAGGGGCGCAAGGGGGAAGCCACTCAAGGTAATGAGGGAGCAAAGATGAATCTCTCGCCTTTATCACGGCTTGGGCTCTCTCAATCTCATCAAGAGATATCCGAGGGAGGGCGAACAGAACTACAAAGTCCTTCATAGAGCTGCATCGAGACGGATAATCATCCGCAGAGTGTACAAACGCTCGCAACCGCTCAGTAGGTCCGAGGAAATTCCACGTACAGTGCAGCTTCGTTGGGTGGTCGATTCCTCCTAGATCACAGTGGTCTCCAGTGGGATCCTTAGTGATGACTCGGAAGATTTCTGTTGCTCGACGCTCTTCTAGGGTTAAAGTGAATAAGTCCCACTCGAGGTCAAGCGTCGTTTCATCTGGCGTACTCGCTAGCTTACGGTGCAGGACACTCAGAACAGCTTCCATGCTGTCCGCCGACAGCGTTCCGGCTCGCAAACTTCCCCTAGTCCGAGCCAGCAGAGCCTCCACATCTGGTGCATGGCTTGTGAGTTTGGCCAGAGCCTCAGCTAGCGCGGTTACCTGGTCAGACGTCCGGCGGGCCAGTAACCGCTGTGCCGGAGGATGCTTAGAGAAGTGCTCTCGCAGGTCGCGTCCGGTGCAGTTGGCACTTGCACGGAGACTACTGTCGGCCAGTGGAAGCAAGTCGCCACGCCAGATAGAGAATGCCTGGTCAAGTGAGGAACACCCTGACCCCAGAGACCCAGAAATGGACCCGTTCCTGTCGAGAAGCCGAGCAACTGCCAGGGGTGTGTAGACAAACACAGCCAGGTTCGTGGACTTCGCGCCTACCGTCATGACTGGCCACGGAACCGACTGCATGTCTGAGTTCAGCACGACACCTATCTCCTTCATAAGGCCATATGTGGATCTCTCCAACGGCGCTTCCAACGGATCCCCGTCCACCCTAACAGCGTCCACCGATGAGGTATCGGAATGCACCTCGATATCGCGCAAGCAATGGAAGAACGTCGGTGGGGAGTAGAGCTCGATCAGTTCCAAGAGAGTATCTTTGGAGCAAAGTGACGAGACCGCCAAGAAGTCGGGCTCTCGTTGTTCCTCTGCGCGGCACTGCTCGATTTCGTCCAGCAACGCCTCATAACCTTCTCGAGTTAGTCCCTCGTCGTTCTCCTTCGCGTTCGTGACGGCGTTGGCCGCCGTTGTACACACAAGAGCAGCAAAGCAAGAACTGACGTTCAGTTTCTTCAGCTCTGCCTTTCGGTGGGCCTCGCGCACTTTCAGCACCTTTCGTTTGCGTTCAAAACGAACCTTATTGATTGTCTGGCGGGTCAATTCGCTCTTGCGTACGAGAGCTTCCCGCCGTCCATCGTAGAGCGGGAAGAACGAGTCGTTGACATCTTGGATCTCCGCCCACAGCTGCTTCACGCCCTGAATGAGATCCTTGTTGCACTCGCCCTCCTTAGGATGCGAAACCTTCTTCTTCGGGCCTTTGCTGTGTCGACTGGCGCCTGCTTTCAGCGGTGTGCCGTTCATGTCAGCCGCGATGATCCAATCGGGATTGCAAGCGAGTCCCATGGACGTCTGCGAGCCCTTCCACCGGCACGAATCCAGCAGCTGGCTTTCGGCGTTGATGCGGATGTACGTCGCATGGAGCGGTACGAACGTGCGGTTGCACGTCCAGTAGGCTGAGCACTGAAGTGTGGGGTCGATGCCGCTTGGCGCAATACGTCTCACTCCAGGTGGCAGCGTTGGAAAGCTCTGCACCACAGGAGTGTCTACCGGATGAGGCGTTGGGTAGTTGACATGTTGGTCATCCACACGCCAGTCAATGCCGCGTTCCAAGGCATCCATTTGGAGAGACAGAAGAGGATCGTCTTCGACGGCAGTACTCATCGTCAGAGTTTTCCAGAAGTTGAAGAATCGCAGGCTGATCTCGAAGTAAGGAGTGCGTCGAAGGCGGTAAATCGCTCGTAGCTTGTTAGTGAGAACCTTGGACGGCAGTAGCTGTCGTAGTCGGTGCAGTCGGATGGCGAGGCGCATCCCGAAGTCTTGAGCTGCGTATGGAGGGGTGTACCAGCAGTCTCCGAATACGTCCCTGCTCTTGATCATCCACCCGATGGTTGCATGCTGCACCTCGCTGGCGTCAAAGGAGAAGGTGGAACGAGGTTCCTGCTGGTTTTCGAAATACCGATACAGTGAGGTGAGCAGCAGCGCGTCCTGCTGCCTCTCCGACCGCACGAACTGCACGCAGCGTATAGGACCCTCCTGGAAAGTCACGTCGGCTTTGGCAGGGCTGCTCGAGGTCACCAAGTGCGCGTCCACGCAGTCCTTGTTGAGGTCGCAGAACACCACGTCCGGCTCGCCGTGAATGCTGGAATGGTAGGCGATCTTCCTCTCTGGAAATTGCTCCAAATGCTCCACGAGCGATGACTGGAGGCTCGGGATATTCACACAGGAGCTATTTCCTGGGTACTCGAAGGTCACGTCTCCGGTAATTCCGGGACCGGTCCCCACGCCGACCTCCTGCCCGTGGCTGGTAGGGTCACCGAAGGTCTTCAGAGACGGCATATGGCTGTGTACCGCTTCCCAGAACCCGCTATTAGTCGGTAGTGCCCGGGTACCACCGGACCCCTCGGCAGTCACAGTCCACTGTCCTGTGGGGTGCTCCCGAGTGAAGTTCACGATCTTGGCGGAGTTCAAGGATCCGGGGTGGGGTACATCATCTGGTAGAACTGCAACTGTGAGGCTGAACAGTCGGTATGTAACGGCCGCTTCTCGGACAACTACTGTTCCTTGCTGCGCCACCATCTGGTCGTCCTGAGGCAAATCCAATATGTCTGGAATCAGGAAGTCATCATCCTCCTCGTCGTTGAAGGCTCCCGGGGTGTTAATGTGTCCGGCAGGATACTCAAATCCGATCGAGAGCACCGGGGGCGTGTTAAGGAGGCATCGGCGCTGCGCGGCGTCCGCCACCCGGAAGTTCATCATCTCCACAAATGGCTGGCTCACCGGCTTCACCATGCTATGCAGTAGCTCGTCCAAGCTGTGGTGCTCGTGATCGATGGTGATCTGCAGCTGAAGTTTAACCACATTGGAAGAGAGGGCCTTGATTTGCCCGATGTTGTGCTCCTTGGACCGCAGATGGTCTAGTTCTACGAAGTGCAGATTGTCTGGGTCGCGGAGCTCTGGTGAGACGTCTGCAGGGTTTGGGTATCCGAGCCTGAAAGAATGTTAGAAAACAACAGGGGATAACCTTACGATTTGGATTGTCGAGTATGTAGTCGTTGCGTGGTAGACTGCAACAACGTAGGGACGTCACGGCCAACCTCTACACGCTGAATCTCTCGAATGAGTGCTAGGTCCAGGACGGTGGTGCCGATGCAACGAACGGTCTGGTAGATAGGCGAGTCCAACAGCTGGGCGAAGACCTGCTGCACGTGCTCCGCCTCGTAGTGCGCCGTGTAGGTGCCAGAGTCCGAACTGCTGTCACTGGTGTCGCTGACGTGGCAGCCTTCACAAGAGCAGCTCGCGCTAGCGTCGTCGAGAGGCTCGTCAGGCTTTGGCGGCGAAGACCCGAGGTTAGCAGATTGACAAGTCTCCGCAACGCATATTACAGCGCATTCCAGTGACGCCAATGCGTTGGAAATGTTGGAGGGTGTGAGAAGGTTTCGGAAAAGTTCACTGTTGAGAGGGCTCAGGTAGATGTAGGGCTCCCCGCGGATCCTGTCGTCGAGCTGGGGGTCAAGCAAGGAGGGGTAGCCGTTAACTCGGCTACGGATGTCGGAAACGCGGCAGCTACGCTTGGCGCGCGCTTCTAATCGGGAG
>NW_027151917.1:0-1400 GCF_019968955.1 Porospora cf. gigantea A | reverse complement strand
AGGTAATAGTTGAAGAAAATAGTACCGAGAAGAACGATAACCGCGAACAAGAAAAATGTGCCAGGGATGCCAAAGCCGGGTGCGTCGTAAAGGAACGGAGTGCATTGACCGATGACGGTGGCAAAGATCCAGTGGCCAGCCGCAGTGAAAAAGCAGCCCTTAGATCTATGGGAAGTCGGAAAGATCTCACCACAGTAGATCCACATGATTGGGCCCCATCCCCATGCGAAGGCGAAGACGTAAAAGCAGCAGAAAACCACAATGCCCCAACCGACGGCAGGGTTAGTCTGGTACGGTCCGAGAGCCATAGCACCGACAAGGGCAGCGGACAAGAACATGATGGCTCCTCCCCAAGTCATAAGCGTCTTTCGGCCATACTTGTCGACCCAAAGAACGCAGAAGGTAGTGCAGACGCAGTTGACGGTCTGGATGATGAGGTTGCCATAGAGTGCAGCATCCTCTGAGTTGAACACCTCCTTTAGGATAGTGGGCGCAAAGAACATGATGGCGTTCATGCCGCCCATCTGTTGCCAAACAGGGAACATCATCGCTAGGAAAGACCTGTACTTCATGCGTCGTTCCGTAGCGAACATCGCGCCCCACGAAGCCTTGCCTGCACGTGCGCTGATCTCCAACTCATGTTGGATGTCATAGATCTCGATATCTATCTCTTCCGGGTGTCTCAATCGTGCCATTACAGCTCTGGCTTCCTCCTCTCGTCCTTGCATCAGAAGCCACCTGGGAGATTCCACAGTCTTGAATAGAAGGATGATCATAAGCACCGAGGCAAAGCCGTTTCCTCCATAGGAGAAGCGCCAGCCAGCGTCGAAGTTTCTGAAGGCCAAGTTCAATCCGCCGGCCAGTACAATTCCGATGGTAATGGCGTACTGCCACGTGGTGTTCATCATGCCCTTGACACTGGTAGGAGCTACCTCAGCGACGTAGGAAGGCACAAGCGTGGACATGGCACCGATTGCAAAGCCACCAATGAATCGTCCAACAAAGAGCATCGGCATCATGTTCTCGGGAGTAGACATCTGAATGGTAACGCCAACAGTAAAGATAGCAGCTTCTATCATCATAGCCATCTTTCGCCCAACCTTGTCATTGAGAATCTGCGCAGGTAGACAGCCGCATAGAGCGCCGATAGTGAAGAAAACGGAGATCAAAGCCATGTCCAACTTCTCATCAGGAGTGTTCTCTACAGGATCCCAATGGAAATGCGATCGAAAGCCTTCGAACACGAAAGTGCCTCCTGAACCTCCAATATCGTAACCGAATATCAGCCCGCCCATGGCAGCGACACAAGCAACGAACCACACGTAGCCCTTCGGTTTAAGCTCCAGAAAAGCCTCCCTCTGTGCCTCCATCTCGCTGGGAGAACCTAGAGGGCACGAGTG
>NW_027151916.1:0-10420 GCF_019968955.1 Porospora cf. gigantea A | reverse complement strand
TCGGCCCTCTGTTCACAGGAGGAACCGCCAACCTGAAGTCCACAATCGCAGCCCACTGCCTGAGCTGTCGCTAGTGCCGCATCACACGAGGGTGCAGCGGAGACGGTGTGGTCACACCAAGCCTTCCAGTCGGAGATCTGATTCCAATCCCACTTCGTTCCAGCAAGGATACATTGAGGTCCCTGCTGACACTGAGCGGCCATGGCAGTCGCAGCCAGAGCAAACGTAATACGAGACATCACTAATAATTGCTAATAGTCCATAATGTGTTGCTGTTCAACCCCACATTCTGATCATGCAGACGAAAACCGTCTGCATAAGCTGTGAATCGACACTGTCTGTCCTGTTCAACGATAGATTTTGGCCGGCAGATTATATCAATGTTCGGACGAAATGTCCAGAGTGAACAGCTGCTCCCAGTCAGAGATACCTTGCAGCCATCAGGAGGTACAGGAGAGTCACCTGACGTCATTCCGGCGAGTTCAATGTCGGGAGCGAACACTGTGATCTGGTTGGTTGGTTTTTCTGAAGGATTGACGCACTTGGCTTCTCTGGCCATCTACTACCTGTTTAAGGATGACCTCAAGTGAGTGCACGCCATCCCCAATCAGTCAGGTTTACGCCAGCCGTTGTGTCATTAGTTTTTGTCGTGCCGGCCGTAGCTTGGTTCTTGAAGCCCACCTTTGCTTTCCTAACAGATGCCGTCCCTATATTTGGCATGAGACGCAAGCCCTACCTCATGATGTTTTCCCTGTTGCAGTCTGTAGGCTACTTTCTGCTGGCGGACTACGCCACAGGGGTCGTCAGCTCCATTCTCATCTTAGGCTTGATCGCAGTGTCTGCAACTTTTTGCTCTTCTGTCGCAGAAGCTTTGTTGGTGGAAAACTCGACAGGAAACAGGTCCGCCGTTACAGCTGTGGCTGACTTTCTCTCTGCGAAGGCAGTGGGCTCTCTTCTGGTAGCCTACCTCTCGGGTGCTCTCCTTGAAACCGTCAGCAAGAAGGTGGTTTTCTGGTTCACTGCCATGTTTCCTGTCCTGATCACCGTTGGCGCGGCGATGCTCACAGATGAGTCCACGACGCCCTACGAGTCTTCTAGTCTGCAGTTCCGAGCTCTATTGGATTTTCTTCAACGCCCTGTTATCTGGGGACCTGCGCTCTACATCCTTGCGTACATGTCAGGTCCTGACTACGATGACACCTTCTTTTTCTATCTGACGAACCAGCTAAAATTCCCCCCATCTTTTATGGGAACCTTGAGATTCACCTACGGCATTGCGGCTATCATGGGGATCGTGCTCTACCGCACTATTCTCTATAAGATATCCTACCGGACGCTTCTCTCGACGTCTATCATTGTGTCGTTGCCGCTGTACCTATCTCCTGTGCTTCTAGTTGACCACATCAACCGCGCCTGGGGCATTCCAGACACTGTATTCGTGCTGAGCGGCGGTTTCCTCAATGAAGCTGTTGCAGAGGTGGGTGAGGTATCATGTTTCCACGCAGCTCCAACTGCTCCCCTTGTTGGTGATTGGTGCTGAGATATGCCCACGTGAGTCGATAGCTACCCTCTCGATGCAGCTGGCCTAGAGGGGTCCGTTTACGCCGCCCTGATATCTGTTCGAAACTTGGGTATGGCTTGTGCGAAGCTATCCTCTTCCATTGGCGCCTGGTGTGAGTTGCTGGGTGACCGACCACAGACTTCCACGTGACTGCAACAGATTTCACGTACCTGGCTGAATTCATCATAGTGTGTGGCGTTTTCAACCTGGTGCCTTTGCCTTTCACATTTCTGGTGCCTTCTCAAGCGGATCTCAAGACACTTAAGGCGGAAGAGAAGTTGGTGACAGAGCGTGTGGTCATACAGAGTGAAGCAGAAGATATCTGAGTGAAAACAACAATAATGGGCCGAATGTGCTCAAAATCGCTGGCGTTTCATGCTCAGCTAACGGACGTGAACTTCGAAGGACACCGCCTGCCACTTTCCATCACAGAGCTGATATTTGGGCTCGTGTTCCTGGTTGTGGGCGGCCTTGTGGCGGGTAGACGGTACGTTAGCCTTCAGTGCGAATTCGCTTATGAGCACGGTCAGGGCGGTTCTGGATGCCTCTTGGAGGACTTCGAGTGCTCCGTTATCCACACAACCATCAATCAATGTACCTCAACGCTACCGCTTTTCCGAAGCAAGACGGAGATGAGACCTGGCACGTACACCCTCCTCTACACAGTTAGTAATAGGGCATCCGTGAGTGGTCGTAACGGATAACACCAGATGTTCCCTCTCGTGCGCAGTACGTTGAGTTACGCAGACCTGACCACTCCGTACTTCAACCTCGATATCTACGACGAGTGTATGAATTTGACTACGAAGGGGAATCGGCCTTCAACGTACATGTGTGAGGAGAACCGCGTGGACCTCGACAACGAGTGGTACTACCCCTGCGGGTACTTACCTTACAGCGTTTTCACCGACACCTTCCAGCTGATGGACAACAACAACGTCAGCGTCCCCTTGTTAACCGACGCGGCATCTCTGAATATCCCCAGACAGTACCATGATGATTTCGTTCAAGAGCAGAAAGGCGCAGTAAATTGGCTTTGTCCCCGTATCTTCCCGCTGGCTGTCAAGGATCCACACTTCGTCGTCTGGACTCTGCCCTATGACGGACCTGTAGCCAGTAGACCGTGGGGCAAGTTCACCGTCACTGAGGAAACCAGTCTGCCGCTTAGGGTGAGTTCATGACACCGCACACACAGCTCCGCATCGAAAATCGCTGGAACGCCACGCACTGGACTGGCGAGGGGTCGAAGATCGCTGTGGTTACGTCGCTCAACACCCATGGCATGCGGTCCAATACCCGCCTGCTGCACGTGATCTTGCTGTCCATGGGCGGCGTACTGTTGGTCATGGCGCATGTGAGTTTATTGGTGGTGTGCAGGAGCTAGTCCTTGTGGTCGTCCAGGAACTCCTCCACCAAGTTTATCTGGTAAGCGACTGTGCTGGTGTTGACCTGGTCTCCGAGGAACTTCTCCAGACGGTCCACAATAGGTCGAATCCAATGGTGTTCGGGGTTGTAGAGGTAGCAATTACCCTTGATGAGGTTGACGTCCGCCATAAACTCGTGCTTGCTCCTGTATGACCGGCTCTTGCATTTTTCGACCATAAGAGCTAAATACATGGGCGTCTTGACGATCTCGTAGTAGTTCGGCGCCGTTCGTGAGTCTACCTCAGTCCAAAACAGCTGGAAGTTTCGGTCCGACTTCTTGGTGTTGAGAACAATGCGATGCAACAGCTGATTGAGCTCTTGAACGGCTCCCTCGACACTGCCCTGAAATCGCTCCTTGGGGCCCTCGACGTTGGACTCTACAAGCTTACGATGCTGTCGAGCCGTCAACCTGGCTGGCATTTTGGAGGCCGGCTCCTCCTTCTTGGGGTTCTTCATTCTCCGGCCGCGTCGGTCAATCTGCGCCTTGGCGTCGTCGGAGGTCACGAGCATCCCGACTACCGCGGTGGGGCTATCCACGTGGTCATCCCACTCAGCAGGGGCCGTTACGGGGTGTTCGGCTTGCGGCGTGAACTGCGCGTTGAGGACTGAACTCTTCATAAAGGCTGTGTTGGGGGCGCGAGGGGCTTGCTTGGCTGCTTTGTTGGCCTTGTTGTGAGGGTGCTTAGGACACAAAGAGGACGACGACGCGTGGCCAGGGGCACCGCAAGACTGACAGTTCCGTGAGGTAGCCTTGGAGGCTTCTAGTGTAGCCATAGCAGCAGCGGTGGCGCTCGTCGGCAGCTTTCTGAGGGGTCTCGAGGCACGAGCCCTCTTAGCCGGCACTCTCCTCTCTCGCCACGCCAGGAACTTCTGAATGTTACTCTCTCCGTAGATGTAGACAATCTTCTCGTCAGCCCCCTGGAAGCTGCCCGTCAACGGGTTGCGTCGGCGGCGCATCCACTTGAGGCGCGCCAGAGGAGCCCTCTGGTTGATTCGCTCGTGGCGCTCTTCGCGGCTAGACGCATAGATGTCCTTGTACTCTTCCCAGTCGGCCCGCTCTTGCGACGCTGTAACGGGTGCAATCTTCTCGTCAGTAACACCCTCCAGTAGGTCAAACTCGAGCTGGTCCACGACAGCTTCCTCGTCAGCAGCCTCGTCATCCGAGGTCATAACCGGTTCGTCTGCCTGCAGGGCTGCGCGCTGCTTGACGAAAACTCGGTTGACGGATTCCAGGTACTGGTTCTTTGTGTCCTTCATAGACATTTTTGCCCCGTCCGTCTGTAGCCCTTCCAAAGCGGCTGCGCCCTCCGTGGCGCAGCGCCGGATGAGGGCAACCTGCTCCCAACGCCCCAACCGACTCAAGGTCAGCGGGTCGATGCCCACCTTCACTAGTCGTGCCGTGAGCTCCTTGATGTTGAGCTTACGCAGATCCTCGCCTTCTCGGAGCAGCGGCGTCTGACTGAAATCCCCATCCCCCTTGTTCATGTATCCGGGTCTCAACAGGGACAGACCCTCGCCTCGGCCTCCGCTGGGGTCGCCCAGTCCGGAAATGGCAAAGCGAAGCGATGGCGTGTTGCAAACCTCGGCAATGGAGGCTGAGATGTTCCACGGCGTTAGCAGCAGCTCCTCCTCCACGTACCTAGCCACAGTGCTCAGTTTGGATCCACGGTTGGCCACTCGCTGGCGTCCCATTGTGGGATCCTCGAAGAACGAGCTGCCAATTCGCCCCCAATCTGCTACCTGTTGCTCGACACGAAGACGATCCTCTTCCGTGACGGCCATTCCAAGCATCTGCTTGCGCGTACGGCCTACCAGCTCCGCCCACTTAAGCGCGTGGGTCTCTTGTGCCGCGAGGCCAGCCTTCTCTTCCTGGTCGAGGTCCAAAACGGCACGAGATACCTTCTTGGAGTGCGACGACAGCTGTGTGATCCCCTGCTGATGCAGGCGCCACTGACCGCGAGAGACGGAATCGATGACGCAGACGGTCTCTGGGGGGAAGATTTCTCGGATGACGCGCTCTTCCACCTGACGCACCTGTCCACCGCCAGTAGTCCACTGGTTGGCCGTGACTGAGGCGGTGCCGCTGTCCTTCAGGGAGGTGAGGATCTTCTGAATCAGCGCCTGCTCAAGGAGGCCTCCAAAGACTTTGTGTACCACTCCGCGTGTGTAGACCAGGTCCGAGTGCCCGTCGGCGGCCAAACGCAACACGAAACTCTTCAACCACTCTCTTCGGTAGTCCACCAGCTTGCGACTTGATGGCGCCGGCACCCGCACCACTGGATGGTGCTGTCCGGCCACGTAGAGGGCCGCGATGCCGAACTTCTCGGTCGCCTTCAAGGGACGCAGGTAGACCTTGCACCCGCCGTTCTCCGCGTTGCGTCTTACCAACAGGAAGTCCGTGGTACGTGAGTCATGGAAACGGCCGCTCTTGTATGTGGCCTGGGCCATGCTCACGGACGGGAACACCGTGGACTTGAAGGGATGATAGTACAGAGGGACGCGGTTAACAGGCGACACGAGCATCGTAATACCCTGGTTGGGCTTGATCTTGAGGATGGAGTCCAGGAACGGGATGCCTACCGGGACGTCCTGCTCCTTCAGCACGTGCAAACTTCCAAAAGGTCCCAGACGTCCGCGAAGTTTGGCTTCCGCCTGAGAGTCTGACATGCCGCCCTTGGGCTTGTAAAGCTGCGCAATTCGCACGCTCATACCCAGGTTGGGTATTACGATCGGAGTCTCCTCCACATGCTCGATTAGAGCCAAGGGGCCTGCATCGGCGCAGGTTAAATCCTTCAGAGACTCAAAAAAATCCGCAGGGTGAAGCCGATTCGCTGCTCCGCCGCCAGCGCCTCTGGTTTTGGCCAGCCCCACAGGCCCTAAAAGGCCCCACGAGCTGTCAGACTCCAGGTGGCCCGGACTGAGCGTTCCCATGTCGTGCCCCACGAGGCACTGCTCAGTGGCGCGTACATCCCATGGGCCCTCAGTGCGGTCGCAGTCGGCTTGGGGTATGACTGCTGGTTCAGTGGGCAGGCGCGCCTTCATATCTGCGGAAGAGACCCCATTGCGGTCCTACCTGAGTACGTTTTCTTCAGGGCTTCGGGCAGGCCGGAGCGGAAGTCTGGACGATGAAACCGGCCGCATTGAACGACCCCCAAACGCGGCCACGTTCCGCGCAATTTCATAGCGACTTCGGCGTGACGGACTGCCAGGGATTGGGAGAAGAGCTTGGACCAGACCAGAATGGCTACAGTTTCGTTGCCGGAGACGCGACCCTGCACGCCTACGAGCATGCTTGTCAGGCCTAGAGTCTGCTGGCCCTGCTTCATGCTCTCAGGACCTCGCAGCGTGCTGAGCGAGTTGTGGCTGCTGGGGTATGGATGTCGACGCGCCGCGAGCTCGTCCATGCCAACGTTCATCCAAGAGGACTCAGCCCAGGGCAGCGGAAACATCAACTCGACCTCCTCATCTGGAGGGGATTTCTTCGTGAACAGGTCCGATCGTTTGTATACTCGGGGATTCCCTTCTGTATGCGACGCGGAGGATAAACTCACTGATGAGATACAGATCCGTGGCGGAGTTAGCCTTTCGAAGCGAGGTTGGCGCCAGGCAGTCGTGGGCCAAGAACGATGACAGTACGGCTTCCTGAAACAGCTTGGACGGATCATGTAGGAGTCTTCGGAGGCTGCGAAGGCCGTCTGACGTCTCGAGACCACAGGACTTGGGTAACCGATGAAACAGACTGGAGCCTTGTAAAGCCTGAATGCACGAGGCGACCTGGCCGGCTTTGGCCGGCTTCGTAGACTGATTAGTTCTTTCAGCTTCGAGTAGGTCCAGCAGCAGCAGAGCTGCCTCGGTTTCAGGAATGGACAGCCCCATCAGTAGCCCTTCCTTAAGCTTCTCGTCCGCGAAATAGCGCGTTGTCACACCAACTTCCTCAGCTCCCCGTTCTGCCCCTCCCGAGTCAGCTGACCCTGTAGCGCACATGCCGTGTGCCACATGCATGCGTGGCTTCGGCGGTAGGTCCAGAAATTTGAGCCAGAATCTCGAGACGGCTCCCACGTCCTCGCATCGGATGCTGGGTGGCCGCGTGCAGCCCAAAGGGAGCTCCTCACAGGGTGCCATCAGGGCGGCCTGGAACCGCATCCAGTTGGCTTCTTTCTCTGCGAGATTCGGCCCCTGGGGCGCCGGCTGGCTGTGAACTACAACCTCCTCCATTCCCAGAGGGTCCTCTTCATTGCCGAATAAGAACGAATCCAAGTTGTCCTGCGGCTCCGCGGCGTCGGCGTCAGGAGAGTCAGTTATATCCTCCACTACCGAATCGACCAGCCCAAGGTCATCGCCTCCAAGGTCGCCGAGTATGTCGTCAAAAATGTCGTCGTCGCCTCCCAACCCTCCCAGGGAGTCCAGTGGGTCCAAATCAAGGTCATCAAAGGGGTCAAGATTCGAGTCCAGGTGAGGGTGGTGGCCGATAAGGTCATCCAAAATATCGTCACCGTCGTCGTCTTCGATTTCTACCGCCGTCGTCACCGGCGGCACACACACCTGTGCATCATTCTCGAGCTCCGCAGGTGCATTCAGATGTTCTTCGTCTGCCTTTTCAAAGGGGGCGCAGCTTTCTGTGGCCGGCGCGGGGGGCCTCTCAGAGGGGCTGAGGAAAAAAGAGGTCTTCATTTTGGCCTGTTGCAACACGTCAGCGGAGAGGCGGGTTCGAAGTAAATCGAAGCCGGCAAGCACTGGCGCCTCCAGTTCCAGTCGTCGCCTCTTTCTCGGCGGGGTGTTGTACAAAGCCTCCACGTCTGCAGGTAAAGGTCGCTTCTCTAGCGTCAATCTGGCCAGCAGATCGTCGATGCCGGGAACGTCTGTACAGGACCACTCCGACCAGTCAGGCACGGGCAATCGAGTGGACCACTCCCTGCTCAGGGGACTCGCCATCATGTGGGCCCACTGGCGAGGTTTCGGAGGGCTGGGAGGCTCCACCACCGGGGGTGACCTCGGCGGTGACGGCTCGAGGCCCATGGCGAGATCCTCCGGAAGAGCCTCCTCATCAGCGTCCTCCAGCTTGAACCCCAAAGAAATCTGTGGCCGTTGCGGAGCCTCCTCAGGGGTAGCTGCTGTGTCCATCGCAACAGGGGCCAGATCCTCCTCCTCGTGTTTCCTAAAGTGATAATCTCCCATAACTGCATCAATGGCCTCCTCCGTCTCGTGTACCTCCTCCATGTGATCAAGGACCTCCTCAGCGATATCCTCGGCCAACTCCTCGGCTTTCAGCTCTTCCACTTCCTCAACTTTCACCTCTTCAGGCTCCTCACGCTTCGAAGGTCCACCTGCACTTTTCGCTGACAACCGCACTCGAATTCGGGGTTTGGTTCCAACGGGTTCCGCACCTTCCGTTGTCGCAGCGCCTGTCGGTTCGACTTGGGTGTCCTCGGGTTTCCGATTCGCCAGAGAGATCCGAATCAATCCCATGCGCTAATGGCAGAATTTACGCGCCGATTCGCGGCGCCCTCGCGCATTCTGTGCACACAATGGCTTACATCCGCCAGCGGGACGCCCCCGGTGCCACGGTCTTCCTGCTGACTGTCTACCTGGCCTTCTGCATGATCTTCCACGTTGGGAACTTGTTTGTGAACCATACGTGGCTTATGGTGTCGCTGGGAATACGTGGCAGCTACGACTCGTTTGAGCAGACGCTGAGCAGCAACTGCGCCTCAACGTGGATACATCTTCGATGGCTTTGCGAGAAGATCGTATTCGCCTTCACCAACAAGTCCTTCCGTGAAACGGTGGAGTTCGTTTGCGGAACCGAGTTATACCTCTCCTGGCTGCTGGAGGGGTGCGACACATTTGAGGCGGACTACATAGCACACTGGTTCCAACGAGTTGGGTATCTCTCGGCAGCTGCGTTCTTCGCCATGGCAGGAACGTGTCTGATTATATACTGGTCAACTCTTCGCATCGATCGGCTTCGGCGGAGCGTGCTATTCCTGATCCTCATGGGCAACCTGGCTAGTTTGCTTGGGCTCGGGTTCTGGGTCACCATCTCGGGACCCAACGTCTCAGCCATTTTCTCCATGCAAGCCCAACTGTTCGATCTCCGACCACTAGATTATACGGAGATAGACAGTGGATTCCTGATGCTCGTCGCCATCACAGCTTCGGCGTTACCTCTTCCTGCATTGGCGTATGTGACGTTGAAGCCCTACTTGTCAATAGACCGCGACGAGCACGCGGCCTTCATTCGCGAACTGGAGCGGGAGAAGCTAGCGGCCACGCGAGACCCTAATCGGCACTGGGTGGAGAAGTTTCGCGATTTGCTCGATGATAGACGTTATGATTAGACTAGAGAACCCTCGCTTTCACCAGAGCTAGTCGGGCACTGCTGGTGACGATCGCAGCTGTCAGCACGCTGAAAACTATGACGTAGTAGAGGGCTTCTGGACTGGACTCCAACCCCGACCGGAGGTTCATGCCCAACAAACCCGTGGCAAATACGGGCACGGCGAGGCCTACGATGACTGCGGCGGCTTCCAGGTCAAGTCCGATAATGCGATTGCGGCTGTGCAACAAGAAGGCGTGGTACTCCTGTTCCTCGCTCTGGATGGCGTTCAAGATGTGCAGGGCTCGGGTTTCAAAATCCTGCAGCGTCCCGAGGCATGCCTGAAGAAGGTACTCTCCGTTCACTCGCAGTACTCTATTGGTCTTCATGTCTGCGAGCCCTGTCAAACGAGCGACGTCCAGGCCGCCCTTCACTAGAGTTTCACCGGGGCGCCGCAACCTTTGAACCTCCCGGTAGATGCGCAGCATCTCCACGTTGACTGGGTAGAGCAATTTCAGTCGAGTTCGGAGCCGGCGACATTGCCTAAATCAGGAACCTACGTGATGGCCTACCTGAAGTGCTCAGTTTGCGTTATGTGGTGGGTGAAGGTGTCCTCCCACTTTCTGATTCGCAGGTCAATGTCTTGAACGAGAGCGATAAGCAACACGTCCAGGTGGGCCATGGCCAGGTGCTGTCGCACGACAATAGGCCCCTCAGGCAGTCTGTACTCCTGAACAAATGGTAGTGAACGCTTCACTCCCAACCCAACACACGCGGGAAGACCACGCTTTGAATCTGCCAAGATACTAAAGTTTCGATATATGCACTGAAGGACCTGCCCCATGTCCAATTGCTCTGCGGCCCGCAACACCACTAGATCCGAGGCCACCAGACCCACCACAGGCGGCATGACGACCAGGAAGCACCCTTCATGAACGCGCAGGGAGGCGCTTTCTGCCTCCGTAGCACTCAGCATGCGACCGAGTTCCCAGGCGGACAGCGCGGCCCTCGTCTGCTTCCTGAGCAGATTCATCAGGCCATCGTGGTCGAGCTCTAGGACGGCGTGGTTCTCCGAATTCACAACGAAGAAGGCAGGCATAGTAGGAGTTTTTATGACG
>NW_027151915.1:0-1403 GCF_019968955.1 Porospora cf. gigantea A | reverse complement strand
CAAAAGAGGACTCAGACTTATATACAGTGCCCTTCCCATGCTGCCCAATTCCCATGGAAGCGACGCCGTTATCCTTTGCGTCTTCCCCCTCATCACTGTAACCGTAAACCCACTTGTCGTAGCAGGCCCCTTCTTCCACCCAAGTGTTGCCGTTCTTCTTTCCTATCTTAACGGCCTCGCAATTCTCCTCCAGAGAGGCATCCTTGTCCTCACACAACTTCTCGCAGTCGCTGTTCTTTACGCCGACAGTCTTGGAAGCGTACGAAGAGCACTCCGGACCTGTTGTTTTAGATTTCTTGACACAGGAGTTGTAATCCTTAACACTCCAATGTCGGCAGCATTCCTCAATGCTGTTAGTGGGTTGGGCCCACTGACCATTCAGGCTGCAGCTCCACGGACTGCTACAGGATAATAAATCGGAAACCTCAGCATCCAGACATCGACCTTCAACGTCATAATATGCGAAGGGCTTCGAGAATGCGACACTCGCAATTAAGGTCGCAGTAATAATTCTACTCATTGGCAGTCCTTGTTTGTTCTGGTTTGTATATCGATGCTAATCAAGTCTGAAATCGACATGATCCGTAACATGTCCCACACACGAAAATAGGTGACACACAAATCGGTGCTTTTTCTCTGCGGTTTCTTAGTGCTGGTGGCTTCCAACACATAGCACCTGAAGTACACATTAGCAGTTCATAAATACGATACTCATAAAACCTCGCACTAAAAAAACTAGTTCTCGATGACCAGCTCCAGATGCTTGGGAGTGTCTCTTACGACGAGTTCAATCTCAGGACACTCGCAGTCGTGGTGGCAACCGTGGCAGTTGTCACTGCAGTTCTTGCACTTGTCATTGCAGTTCTTGCACTTGTCACATCCACCACAAGGTTTAGTGTTAGGGTTGGCAGTGGTCGAAGCCGTAGTCGGCTCCTTCGGAGTCGGCTTAGCGGAAGTCGTATCCACATCCATGGTGCCTCGTGTTACGGTGACGAGCCCACCGTCAGTTGAAGCGCCATTCGTAGGACCCACACGCGTGGTCGGTTCAACGGGCTTCGTGGTTCTGGCAGCCGTTGTAGGCTCGACAGGCTTCGTGGTTCTGGCAGCCGTTGTAGGCTCGACAGGCTTCGTGGTTTTGGCAGCCGTTGTAGGCTCGACAGGCTTCGTGGTTTTGGCAGCCGTTGTAGGTTCAACGGGCTTCGTGGTTGTGGCAGCCGTTGTAGGTTTCGTTGGCGTGGGGGTCTTAGTTTGTGAGCTTGATGTGGATCTCAAGTGGGTGGTTGTGGGTGCTACGGTGGTGTCGGCCTTGTAGCTGCACTTGTCAACCTGGCCACAGTACTTGGGACCGGCGAAATGGTTGTCGGACTCCCACACGCACTTCATCTCCGTGCAGCGCATGCAGG
>NW_027151914.1:0-10498 GCF_019968955.1 Porospora cf. gigantea A | reverse complement strand
ACTCCAGACGACTACGAGACCGACGTGGCCGTATGTGGTGATTGTAGTCTCTCACGTTGTAATGATGGAAGTATCCAGCTCGATGGCGCCTTCGTCGGATCCACCGGACACGAGGGAGACGGAATCGCGCAGGGAGGGGTGGTTGTCGCTGGGAATGCGCCCGCTCGCGAGCACGTGCAGCCAAGAACTTAAAAAAGATCTCAGCTCCTCCCGCGTCGTTATGCGATAGTCCGCGGAGCTTCGATGCGAGCCAAGCAGAATAGAGGCGGACTCCTTGCCAACGGAAGCCCACCTCTCCAGGTCCTCCTGGCGGATGATCCAGCCTTCCACCGCGTCCTCCACTGGGGTGTCAGCAGCATTCGAGTTGAAAATGGAGTAGGCGTCGTCGTCTTGGCGAGGAAGGTTGGCCAGCAGCACAGCGCAGTCAAAGTGATCGCTCCACTGGATGGACTTGCGGTTGCTCGCGGCCCTAGTCACCGCCTGGACGGCAGCGGTGTAGGTCTTAAGCCGCGACATTCCGCCAACGCGAGCTTCCACGTAACCAGGACCCTGTACAATGTCCATCACGCCGGTTTTGGCGACGTACCGAAGCGGACCAGAGAGAAGGTCATTGACAAGGGCACGCGCCTGCATGACGCCATGCTCTTGGAAGTACACATTGTAATTCCACGTGACGAACTCCGCTGAATGCTCGATGTACGATCCTGGCGTGGACTTCACGTAGGTCTTCATCATGTCAAGCAACAGTTCCCGCACATTGTCATGCATCTTCTCCGCACACTCCATGGTTCGGATAGGCTTGGCGTCTGGAGCCGTCCTCAGCCACAAGCCGTTCCGAGTCGCCCAGTACAGCGGATCTTCCTCCAAATTGAGCTTCAAGACGGTGTTAATCTGCATCCAAGTGTGCCCGGTGATCGCCAGCACGTCTACACCTGGGCACCTGGCCATGTGGCACAGCGAGCGGAGGACGTGCTTCGAGTGATCGTACGTGAGCGGCGAACTTGCAGACGTAGTCTCGAAGAGCGTTGCCATGATATCCACGACGACAAGAGTCTTGCGGGAGAAGGTGAACGGGTGGGGCATGCATTTGGGGGAGATGATGCGCGGCAAGTGCTCCAAATAGAGAAGACGACTTTTCGTCGAATGTTCTAGGGATTGTACAAAGGATCGGGCCCAGCTGCATGTTCGATTCGTCCATATCTCACATTTCAGCCGTTTGGCTGTAGATGGCTTTGATGGCCAGCTCATGCATGGCGCGCCTCTCAGCTTCCGGAAGCTTTAGGGCCTCGTACAGCGCCTCTGCCGTACCCTCCACGTCCCAGGGGTTGATGGGAGTCATGCCGCCTGCCAGGTACTGGGCGGCACCGGCGAACTCCGACAACAGTAATACTCCGTGCTTGTTCTCCTGGCAGACGACGTACTCGTATGCCACAAGGTTCATTCCGTCCCGTATCGATGTAATGAAGCAGACCTCACTCAGACTGTATAGGGCACAAAGCTCTTCGAAATTTAGAGACTGGTTGAGGAACACGACTGGCACGCTGGACCTCGTAAGTGACGTTTTCTGTCCGTTTATGCTGGACACCAGTTGCTGCACACTCGACTTCAACCTCTTGTACTCTGGCACGCTTTCGCGACTCGGCACCGCCAGCTGAACCAGCGTAACTTCGTTGGCGAGTTCCGGATGCATCTCCAGCATGCGGTCAAATGCGCACAGCTTCTGCGGGATTCCTTTCATGTAGTCTAATCGATCGACCCCTAGAATAATGCGCTTGAAGCCCAAACTCCGGTTCATAACCTGCACGAGCTTGGCTACTTGCGGCTCCACGCACTTCTCAACAAAAGGGCTGGGATCGATACCGATGGGAATGGCAGCACATCTAACGTGACCATAGGTGTGGCTCAGGACGCCATCAGTGACCTTCTCTAAGCCGAGTACTGAATGGCAAGCGTCCTGGAAATGTCGAACGTAGTCATACGTGTGAAACCCGAGCAAGCTCGCGCCAAGCAGCCCCTCTAAAATCTCTTCACGCGTGCTCAGCTGCCTGAAGACCTTGTTGTCTGGGAAACTGGTATGCAGAAACCACCCGATAATCGCGTCTGGAAACAGGTTCCGCAAAAGGCTAGGAAGGATACAAAGGTGATAATCGTGAATCCAGATTATATCGCCGGGGCGATAGCAGCGAGCTACAGCTGCTGCGAATTTCATGTTAACCTTCCGGTAGAAGTCGAACTGTTTGTAGTTTTTCTCCAATGACGGCCTGGAGGTGTAGTCTATAGGGGGAGTAATGTAATGAAAAAGTGGCCAGAGCACGTTGTTGCAATACCCGTCATAGTACTCCATGGATTCTTCCTCTGTTAAAAAAACAGGGCGACACCCATACTCGTTCACACACGTCTCGAGCACCATGTCCTGATGTGCATGCTCTATCTCAGTGCCGACCCACCCGATCCAAACCATCGCCAGCCCTCGTACTGCCTTCAACGCGCTTACAAGCCCTCCGGACGACTTCTTGTACGTGTAATTAGCAGGGGAGGAAACGCGTGTCAGGGTAACTGGGAGGCGGTTAGCAACACATAGCACTCGAGCAGACATAATAGTAGATAATGTGCTAATTGTGACGTGTAATAAAAACCTTATAATTGTCATGCAGGACTTTCAAGTTATCAATGAAAGAGATTTGCGACCCGACCTGCAGCTGTCCCAACCAACGATCGGCACACACGATGGTCGATTTCACTGTGACGAGGTCACGGCAATCGCGTTGTTGAAGTTGCTGCCTGAATACAGGCAGGCAGACGTCGTACGTTCACGAAATTCTGACACCCACCAACAGATGACAGTCCTCGTCGACGTGGGCGCCACGTACGACCCCGACAGACTACGCTTTGACCATCACCAAAGGTCCTTCGTGACCCAGTTCCCGAAGTACCGCCCAGTCACGAAGCTGTCGTCTGCTGGACTTGTATGGCTGCATATGGGAAAGCAGATTCTAACGGAGCACTTTGGTGTGAACGGGAAGTCAGTTGACCCGGTTTGGAGAAAGGCCTATGACGACTTCTTCGAGTCCATTGACGCAATCGACAACGGAGTGAATGTAGGCGACCCTGTTGTATATCGAGTGCGGAGCGATCTCTCCTCTCGCATCGCTCGACTGTACCCGCAGTGGAATGACGTCGATCAGGATGATGTGAAGCCCTTTAGGAAGGCTTTGGAGCTGTGTCATCAAGAAATCCACGAGCAAATAACACCTATCATCAATTCCTGGCTTCCAGCTAGAAGTATTGTGGAAAACAGCATTACGGCGGACTCCACAATAGTTCTACCCAGATGGGTCCCTTACGAGGAGCATCTATACGCTATCGAACAAGAGACAGGCCGGGTCGGACATTACCTCTTTGTAATCTATCCTGCCTACGACAAGGGTTTCAAGGTGAAATGTGTCTCGAAGGAGTTGGGCTCGTTCACCAACAGGCTGTCACTTCCCGCGAAGTATTGCGGCTCTCGTGGTGCTGACCTGCCCGCTGGCATCGAGTTTGTTCGTAGGCTGCCGTGCACAATTGACACAGACGCAAATGGGTTTATTGGAGCTACTAGCGACTTGGAAACCGCCTTCAAACTCACCAAGGAAGCCTGCGACAGCGCACTTCAAGCCAAATGAAAACCCTCAGCGTTGTGGAGCGCGTACAAGAGCTTCTCGCGCATGATTTCCTTAGATGAGTATTGTGGCAGGAACAGCGAGTGAGCGCAAGTAGATACGGAGGGGAGGTGGTCATCAGACCCCGAGGCCAAAATTATGTTGAACATTGGCTTGAGGCTGCGGAATCCACCGGAGGGAGGGAACGGCGAAGAGATAAGAAAGCGCAGAAACTGTTGTTGTTCGCGGTCTGTCATGTCAGCCAGAATGGACCAAAACCACTGTAACTGCACGCCGAACTCCGCCGACTGTACTGTCGTGTGGTGTCGGAGATCGTCCACGTCCAGGCCAACTGCTCTATGACCGAGTAAACTCTGGAACTCGCTAGTCGTGAACATGCGGAGGAATTCTAGAGGGATGAGGTGGCGCATGCCCTCTCGCAGCTCATCCGCCGCGTCCTTTCGCATGTGGTAATTGTAGACCCAGCAGACGTTTCTCACAAATTCGCGGACGTCGCTCCTGAATTGAGAAAGCCGCCATCTCTTACGGTTTGACAGGTTTAATCGCGCCTCCAGGTACCAGCGAGATGATCTCCGAAATCGTCCCTGCCGAAGCCCCCTCCAGTGACCACTGTGCGGCATCCACACTCAAGCTCCAGCAGAGTGCATCAGGAAGGCTTGTCGCCTGAGTCAGATTCGCCAAGGACATAGCGACCTCGGAATGTGAGAGTTGCAAGAGCTCCAAGGGTGAGGACGACAGTGGGTGTGCGAAGTCTCCAAACAACATGGACACCACGGTGCTCCTGTCCAACACGAAGCCCGGTATAATCCAGTCGCTGATGCAACGTGCCAGAATTCGTCCGAGAAGTCGCAGGACGCAGCGCTTCTCAAGCAGGGGGTGCGAGCCGAGGTACGTCGGCATGACGGCTCCGTCAGTAGAGGACTCGAACATCCCAGGAGTCGCTCTCGCCTGCTCGAGGCACTTGACAAGGAACTCGGGAAACAGGCCACCTCCATCTACGCCTCTCTCCACGTTGCCAGCCGAGTCAATGAACCGTATTGCAACTCCCCTCTGTAGAGCGGTCTGATCAGATCCCGGTCCGAAATGTTCCATCGCCGACTGCAGGTAGTTCCCCCTCACAATAGTGAGATTAGATGTTGATGGTTCCGAGGCGCCAGTCACTATGTTTTGCATACTCCTAAAGCGACAGATATTTAGGAAGTTGAGGTACTTGAATACGTTCCTTCTAGTCTCAAGAGGGACAGAATAAGGCGCCAGAAGGAGTACCTTCTTAGCTAGAATGTGAGCCAGCTCCCTTGGAGCAACCACTTTCCAGATGGCGTAGTCTAAGATATCCTCCGCCGTGGACCACGAACCTGACGCGTTGCTGGCCTCGAACACCGACTGCCATTCGGGATTGGACAGCGCTTCCAAGGACTCCCTAGGCCGAAATAGCTGCGCCGCCAAGTCATAAACCTCCACCAGCTCCTGCGCCAGCCCACACAACACCGGCAACCTGGAACCCGAGCGCAGCCGGTCGATGAGGAATACCGCACACCGCAGCACGAATGCCAGGCGTGTCTGCATGTCGAGGACGTCACAGACGAATGGCGTCTGCGACCTGCAGCTCGCGCATAGCGCCACGTAGGGCGGCAGGTAAAGGTCCCCGACGAGCACGTTGGGAATGCCGTTCGGACTCGTGATGTAGAACTCGGTCTCTGAGTCATGATCTAGGTGGGCCTGCCAAAGGGCGCCTGTGTGATCCACGTGCCGGATGTAAGCGACATTGTCATCGATGGGTCCGCCGAATTCCCGCGTTATGAGCAAGTGGTGCTGTAGGACAACCAGAAGTCTGACCAGGAACAAAAACTCCTGCATGGAAAGCATCCCACCAGGCATTTCGGATATGCGGGCCAAGGAGCACGGAGGCGGCGTCCGCTCGCTGCGGACAAGTGGAGGCTCCGTCAGCGGGGCGTCTCGGAAACACTCCTCATCTGTGAGAGAATGCCATAAGTTGTGATACAGAGCCGTCAGTGCTGCAAAGAGAAGTGTGTGGTCCGCTGACACGCTGCCCATTGGGAGTTCCCCGTCGCCAGTAAGCTGAACCTCCAGGATTCTGCGGCTCCAGTAGGTGAAAAGGTGCTCTTCCTCGTAGATGGTCAGCTGTGAGGAGACATGGCCCGGCTGTCTGGCCGAACCAGTGCGGACGTAGCAGCCCGCCAGTTCGTAGAAACGCCGTATCAGCAGTCGAACCACCCGCGGCGCCAGAGCAGTCGCATATCCTGAGATAAGCAACTCATTGTGGTGCATTCTGGCACGCGGCTCAAGCGGAGTCCACCTAGGGGCGTCCCCGTCGCCGTCCTCTCTGTAGTGTGCTGCAAGGGACGTTTCCCCGTGAGACATGAAAGGAAGCGAGGCCTGGTGGTCGTACCCAAGCCGACTCTGCAAAGCGCGAACCTCATGCTCTCGGCCGAAGACAGCGGAGACGGGCAGCAGCATAGGAAGAATAGCGTCTGCACCGCCACCGACACGGAGAAGGAGCGGAACCATGTCGAATGCGGATTCGAACCGCATTGGGCTTGAGCAGAAGGCCACAACGAGAGGCATCAGATTGTCAGCAAACGCTCGGAGCCAGTCGTCGGCCGGGGCGCCGTCCAGCTCCTGGAGGAAGGCCATCAGGGCCTCGGCGACCTTAGGAGTTATAGAGTCCAAGTCATTCACAACCCAGCCGCGTGGCTGGCACAAACACCCTCCGAACACGCCCAGACACGCCAGGGAAACCAGGCTCCGCACGCCGGCGGCCTCGCACCACCTCTGCAGGCCGTTGGACTCGAACGCTATGCTAGCAGTGAAGCCGAACAAGCAGCGAGCTCCCAGCCGCGACACCAGTGCCGCGTCGTTACGACTGACTGCCGCCATACAGTGGCCAAGGGCGGAAGCCAGGTCCTCAGTGCCCCTTCCAGTCCACGCGCTCGACGGGGCCGGCGACAACGGCTCCGAACCCATCCACAGGTCTAGACACGTCAGAGACATTCGCCTCGCGGACACCTCGACCGAGCTCGCCAGAAGGTCTCCAGACACTCCTTCGATGATACACAGCATCTTGAAAATGAGTAGACTCCTTAAGGTCCTCCCTGGAGAAAGCGTGAGCTGGGCTGGTTTCAACACGGCTTTTTCTAGTGCGTTGTTGAGAGCCAAGAGGGAAATGAGCTGTATGAGCAGTGCATCCCGAGCTCACAAGCCGTGGAAAGTATCGCTGTGCTGCGGCCTCTGGCGTCAGCAAACTCAACATTGCCAGAGCATCTAAGACCTCATGGGTTTGATCCGACAGAAACAGGGCCAGTGAATACGCCATCGCGGAAAGACTGAGCAAGTCTGCGACTCTCCGAGGGGAATTTCGCAGACCCCGCGCTGGCCACACTGCACCCTCCTTGGAAACTACCGGACACAGGAACCGCCATTCAAGAAGAGTCTTTGCAGCTTCCAGTGCAGTTACATCTCGAGTGAACTGTGGTTTCTGTAGCGCGTCCATAGAGAACATGCCCGCCAACCGAACGTTCCAGAGGTCGTCCCGACGGTCTAGCTGCTGCGAGAGCCGGATGTGCTGTATGTGCCGTCGACACCCGCCTCACCGCCAAGATGCGCACCGCCAAGATCTCGCCAGCGCCCTGGCGCCTTCTGCTCTCCTGCCTCCGTTTGCGCTGCCGCGAGGCTTCTTGCGTTATTAAATTTGACAGCTTCGTCGTCCTTCGACTAGACCCCAATGACTGGAGAGAGACAGTTGGAGGGGCACTCCTGTTACGATCCAACATATAATATGCTGGTTTTGTGAATCGAACCTAATCCTCAGTGTCTGCTGACGAGTCTTATGCATCGGCAAGTCCGAAAAGTGAAACGCATCAATGAACGACAGCTTCGAATTCAGTCGCACTTTGTTGAAAATGAATTGCCGGAATTCTCTGTGTATGGACGACTTGCCTAGCGCCAAACGACAGCGCGTGGAGGACACTGCAAAAATCAAGGATCCCACGGACGTCATGGTGAACCTGGTCGCAGCGAAGGCCAGGGCCGCCATCGCTAAGCTGAAGCCGCTAACGGACGAAGTTCGCAGTGGAAAGTCGGAGACACTGCCTTACACTATCCGCGCATTCGGTGGCATGGTGAAGCCAGTGTCATTCGACCGGCTGGGCAACCCATTGGACAAAGACGGCAACATCATTAGCGCTGCGAAACCCTCTGCTCACTCAAACCTGAAAGTAAACCAGAAGAGCAAGCGTGAGCATGACATTTCACGAACGAAGGCTTCGACGAAACAGGCCAAGCACATACAAAGCTCAGATCGCAACCCGTGGTATGATACACAGTTGCAAACGGGCTTCAGATCTCGGAAGGCGGCTTTTCGATTCGTACAGCAGGGGTTCTACACAGCAACGGAGGCTCGAATGAACGATGCTGGGAACGAGGCCGCAGAGAGCGACCCCCTGCAAAAACACTTGGCGACTCCTGTGCGACTCCGCACCGAGGCTCTCATCCCTGAGATCGAACCGTGGGACAGCGTCATCGTTCGAACTTCCCCCGACGACAGTGACTTGGGGTTTTCGTGGGAACTGGCTACGGACAAAATCACACACTATGTGGAGCATCCAGTCCCAATAGCGCCGCACGGCGTCTTGGCGGGCGCCACACCTGTGTACTTGACACTGAAGGAGCGGCGGAAGCTCAGGCGACGTAAACGCATGGAACGGGAGAAAGAGAAACAGGATCGCATACGGCTGGGAATGCTGCCTCCACCCCCACCAAAGATTAAGCTGGCTAACCTGATGAGGGTGTTGGGCGAAGAGGCCGCTGCTGAACCATCAAAGACTGAGCAGGAGGTCCGACAGCAAATGGCGGATCGAGTCATCGGTCACCATAGACGAAATCAGGCGCGGATGCTGACTACTGACCAGCGGCGAACCAAGAACATCAACCACTGGAAGCAGTCAGAATTGACGAAGACCATGGTCCATGTGGCGGTTTACAGCGTACACAAAGATTTGGACGATTTGAAGCTCTTCTTCAAGATCGCCAAGAACGCAGATCAACTGCACCTCACTGGTGTGGCTGTTTACTTCAAAGGCCGCGGCAATCTGGTGGTCGTAGAGGGCGGACCTCGAGCTGTCCGCCGTTACAAGCGCCTCATGCTGCGTCGGATTCAGTGGTCGCCCAGTCAAACAATAGTCCCCGAATCCGATGACGAGGTCTACGGCGGCTCTGTGGCAGACAAAGGAGGCGACGCTGCGCTGCTAGAGCTGCAGTATCAGGCAAAAGACCCACACTTCCCGCGGGTGTTGTGGGAAGGGGTTGTGGAGGAGAAATCCTTTGGCAGATGGCAAGCTCACATTGTTTCGTCAGAAGTTGAAATTCGTAAGGCCCTACCTACTGAGAAGACATACGCTTACTGGGAAAAGCTTCACCAACTGCGTGACGTCACAGAGGACATCGACGAGTGATTGCTTCACAGAAGGTCAACTGACCCTCCTTGGAAGGAGACGGTGAACAATAACGCTGCGCTTGCCTCGATAAACACCTCCGGCTGGTCGACCTCGTTGGACGAGGACACGAAGCTCCCAAATTCGAACTCCAGATTGGCAACATCATACTTGAGACCCCTCGTCGACACTTTGGTTTTTCCGAAGAACGGGAAGTAGCCGCAGTACGCGCCCAGCAGCGATTTAGGGAACGTGACTCTTGTTTCTCCTTCTTGGACCACAAACGCAACGTTAGAGGAGCCGATACACACCACAGTGCAGCGGGTTCTGAAGGCGCAGTGGAACATGGACAGAACTTGGTCCATGCGGCCAGTCATGTCGCCGAGTACTAAGACCAAGCGGCTTCCAGAAAGCAGCCCCAAGCTTTTTTCCAGATCACAGCGACTCTCGTCTCCGTCGCGCGTCACGCGAACGCTTCGACACCTTTCGCCCAACTGCCTAAGAAAATCACGCACTCAGACCCACTTCAGCCCATCTTCGGTCACGGAGTCCAGATCCCCGACTACCTGGACGTCACGGTCAAGGGCTTCGACCAGACTGCATGCCAGGCGGTCGGCGCCGCCGTCTGCACAAACGATCTGCCCGTCGGGTGCCAGGCGGCTGAGCAGCTCTGTGGCCCCCGCGGGTACAGGCGAGTTGATGATCACAACGTCACATGCCAAAGATGGCTCTTCCAGAGAACTTAAGTCCAGCAGCTTCATTTCCGAAAAGTAGCTGAAAATCGGGTAAATGATCGACGCCAAGGCCATCGCTTACGTAGGTCAGGTCGCAAGGGAGTGGACAGTAAGGCAGGCGCCAGCCTTCCTTATTGTCGCAGACCAAAGGTAAGGCAGGCGCCAGCACGTTGCGGTGGAACCGCGCCTAAAGGGCGGCAAGCAAGGACGAGGAGATTTACAAGGAGGCCAGGGATAACTTGGCGCAGACCAAAGGTACGCCTACGGGGTCAGCCGCCTTTGGGGAACCTGGGCGACTGAGAAAATACTGACCGACTGAGAAAATACTGGCAGGCCAGCTCACCAGTGCACTACTTCTCTTCACCACACGTTCCAGTCACAAAAAACCTGTCCCCGAAAAATTGAACCCAAATCCGCACCGGGGGAGGAATCGAACCCCTCGACTTGAAATCGAGACTGACCACCAGGCCAGCTCACCAGTGCACTACTTCTCTTCACCACACGTTCCAGTCACAAAAAACCAATCCCCGAAAAATTGAACCCAAATCCGCACCGGGGAGGAATCGAACCCCTCGACTTGAAATCGAGACCGACCACCAGGCCAGCTCACCAGTGCACTACTTCTCTTCACCACACGTTCCAGTCACAAAAAACC
>NW_027151913.1:0-1416 GCF_019968955.1 Porospora cf. gigantea A | reverse complement strand
TCAAACGCTCTGCCAAAGGCGGTTTTCTTCTTGTGAAGCGCGGTGCTCTCCTTGGGGCGCGAGGTTTCTGAAACTGGGAGACTGTCTCGCAGCTTAACATCACAGGTCCCTGAGGCGGCATAGCGGTAAGAATCTCGAGTGGCAAGTCTCTGAGAAACCTCCGACTCCTTTGCGACGGCGGATAAGGGGAGATCACACGAGGTACATGCAGCGTGAGGAGGGCGCTCAGGAGAGGTCCACACCGACACCTCTCCTGGTATATCATAAATTTGACTGAATCGGCGCGTGCATCTTGTCAAAGGCAGAAAGCAGCAGACAAAGGAAGTAGGAAGGAAGGCGTCCACAGTGTTAGGCTCTCGGTTGAGCGTGAAATCGGGACATGGTTAGCTTCCATAGCTCCAGTGGCCAGTGTGGATGGTGCCTGTGTCCGAAATGCCAGCATGAAGCCGACCACAATACCAGCGAGGAGGAGAACAGTCGCACCTGGCGCCTCTGACGCCTCCGCCAACTCCTAAGGGATGTTGGCATGGGCTTTCTTAGAAACTTTCGGTTGACTCACCAGACGTCTCCACACCTGGATGTCAACTTATACGGCGGGGTGACTATGCGGCTGAGGATACTGATGGGGTGACTATGCGGCTGAGGATACTGACGGGGACGCCTACCGCTCTGTGTATGCTCCGCAGTCTCTGCTCTGGCCGTAGGTATGAACAGACCATGGAAGGGTATCTCAACAACTATCGAGAGGGCAGTGGGCGCTCAATGGTCCAGTCCTGGGTTAAAAATGACTCCAGCCATATGTTTTGATCAAGTCTGACGCACAAAGAGACAATAAACGACACTGATTCAGATTGACATGCGGAAGCAGTTACAGTAACGCTCGTCTATTGCAACTGGGAGTCGATGGCTAAAACGATCTTATCCGCCAACGGTGTCGCAGCCTTCCAGTTTCCCACTTTGACGTGCTTGTACAGCGCGTCGATCTCCGCAGGCATGTCCACGGAAGTCAGAATGGGTGCCTCGGAGCCAACATAATGTACGCGAGTCTCGTTCACCTGCCCAGGGCGAGATCTGATCCAGTAGCGCCCACGAGAGCTCCAGACGACCAACAAGTTCCCTCTAGTCTCACTCCACGAAGCTGCAGTGGTTGTTGACTGGCCAGGTACCGCGGTCATCCTTGAGAAGGCCACCGTTCTCGAATGGTCTAGGTAAGGTCGTACTGAGCCAAGGTCACTAGCGACAATACCTTCGTCTGAAGCCTCACGGCAAAACGTGTGCTTGATACTCTGGGCAAAATGGACCTTGCTACGCCACTCGCTAGGTGCGACGTCAGATAGGTCGCCACGAGGGGCGATGTTGCCGATGACAGTTCCTCTCTGAATCCGCTTCTTGGGGACTTCCTGGCAGCAGCACGCA
>NW_027151912.1:0-1419 GCF_019968955.1 Porospora cf. gigantea A | reverse complement strand
GGGATGGCCGACTTGTGGCCTTCCCCACTGAAACTGTGTATGGGCTGGGCGCCAACGGACTGGATGTCAAGGCAGTACTCTCCATATACGAAGCGAAGGAACGACCGCTGAGTGATCCAGTGATACTGCATGTCCCAGATGTGGACGCTGCGTTCTCTCTCTTGGATCTCACCTCTAAGGAGGAGAGGGTGTTCAGAATGCTCGCGTCTGTCCTGTGGCCCGGTCCGCTTAGCCTGGTCGGCAAAGCTCAGCATTTTGTCCCTATGGAAGTATCGGCGGGAACTGGGTACGTGGCTGTTCGATGTCCCGATCACCCTGTAGCTCTCAAGTTCCTAGAGGCATGTCGTGTACCAGTGGCTGGCCCTAGCGCTAACAAGTTTGGTCACATCTCCCCCTCCTGCCCAGCTCATGTTCGGAAGAATTTCCCGGCAGCCAGCTACGACGTCGCAGTCCTTGACGGGGGCCCATGTGGTGTGGGCATTGAGAGCTCGGTTGTCGAAATCCGGGAGGAGCGCAATGTCGTTAACGTCCGCCTCCTTCGTAGAGGTTTCGTGACTGTCGACGTTTTAACCCGCACTCTCTCAAAGTTCCACGACGTCAAGGTTGGACTGTCGGAAAAGCAGCAACATCTGGACTCCCAGATTCTTGGGGCAGACGTCGAGACTGTAGAGTTGTTACAACCCTATGAAGAAAAGCGTCGCGCGGCCGAGAACTACGATGTTTCCGTTTCCCCAGGCACGGCTCTCACACACTACAGTCCCACATTGCCGATGTTTTTGGTATCGCTGTCTGCCAACGAATTCAGTGAACACCCTGTAGTTTCATTGTTCGGGAGGCCACTACACCCACATGAGGTTGTGCTCATCGATTTTCGGAGTCAATTGTCATCTCTGTCTGATGATGTAGGAGCCTACTTAAACCTGTCTGGAGATTCTGCGAACGAGGTCTCATCTCAGTGCTTCCGATTACTGCACGAGGCAGAAGATCTAGGAACTTCCACGACTGGAGTCAAGTGTATCGTGGCTGTCCAGCTGACGAATCATTTTTTCGATAAGGAAGAAATCCTTGCGGTATACGATCGCATATTTCGCGCTGCTTCAGGAAAGCGATGCCATGTCTATGGAGAAGGTGAATCCGCCAAGTTCTGCTGAATTTCTGCTGACGATTTCCTGGTGCAATCGGCACACAGCGGGAATTTTTCATAAATTCAATCGGATTGAATTATGGGTGCTCGTCCTATGACTGCTGCAAAGAAAACCCAAGGTACGCCGAATGCTACCCCTAAGAGAAAAGCTCCTGTGAAGAAGGCGATTTCGAAAAAGACGCCTGTGAAGAAGCCGGTGGCGAAAAAGTCGCCGGCTGTAAAGAAGCCGATTGCCAAGAAGCCCGTTGCCAAGAAAATTGTTGCTAAGAAGCCTG
>NW_027151911.1:0-1423 GCF_019968955.1 Porospora cf. gigantea A | reverse complement strand
TACGCCACACTGACGAATTTTTACACGCTTACGCTTACGCATGGTGGCGGAAAACGAGATCATGAGTCAGGGTGACGATAAGACCTTAAGTGCGTGTGTAAAACAACTGTTTGTTAACGAAAAGAACATATGCCTTGTGTATGAGTGTGGGCCGACTTGAGTCAGTAACAACTTCGGCTAGTGCGGGTCTTCCATTACCGCACAGCTCCCCCTCTCAGACCGAACTACCGAAGTTGGCCGCTTGGCTGGGCGAGACATGGCCGCTGATGACCGCTTGCGAGGGTCGAGGGGCGTGGTAGAGGAGATTTCCTCATCGAACTGGGCTTCGAGGGCCGAAAGGTCTTTTGGGTCCATCCCTTTAACCGAAGGGCTGGACCCGAGCCAGTCGCGCCACTCGTCGCGTTGAATTTGACAGAGGGGAGGCTCCACGAATGTGACATCTTGGACGTGGACCTCCCGCAGTTCGCGAGTCAGAAGGCTCTTCACAGTCGCCGCGCGTTCATTCTTGGCGACAGTGATCACTCGATAGGGCATAGTCCACTTGGTAGAGGACTTAGGATGACCCCGAGCCAGGGGAGTAGTGCGGAGGAGCACCAGCTGCCCCAGGCGGAAGGACGTCGGGATCCTCTGGTTCACGTTACGCCGGGCCAGCTCCCGGTCGCGTCGTTGCGAGCCCGTCCTTGTACTTCGAGGCGGGTGACCTGTAGGAGACGGAGTCGCTCGGCGAGTCCCGGAGGTTCCCGAGAGAGTCGCCAGTCGCGCTCGATTCCTACCGAGGGGTCAACGCCGAAGCACAGGTAGAACAAGAAAACGCGATCCCCCACGTACACCACTTGCGTGGGTGATTTGCGAGCATTGGCTTTCATACACATGATCTGGAACATTCATTGGCTTAAAGGTGACCTTGACACCAATTGGTTTCCAGTACCAGCTGCCGGACAAGCAATCTGTTACGACATCGTTTGCAATATTAACGAAGGGCATAGAGCAGAGCTTCACCGCTGCATCTCCAGATCCAATCTTAATGGGAGTCAGCCCTATGTGTCCCGTCATGCAGAAGCCATCCTGATGGACAACCCTCCGGCCCCCCACATTGTCAACGTGAGGCATTATCGGTACAGGAACTGTGAATTTCTTGAGCTGGTAGAGGTAAGCACGGTTGCGACGTGTGCGTCTCCCACGGTAACGGCGTCTCCGTAGAATAGAACCGCGGCGCCTTCGCGATCGGCGAAGTATAGCAGAACCACGACGACCAGTACGGCGAGTAACCCGACGTGAACGGTAGCGGCGCATAGTTTTGTGCAGGCGTTTCTGGGTTTTGTAGGCGTATTTGGTGAGTCCTTTTGGGGTGTATCTTTTGGTATGCTGCTTGAGGGCGTGTTTAGCGATCCTTCTAGCTGCGTATCTTGCTCCAAACCGTGCA
>NW_027151910.1:0-10721 GCF_019968955.1 Porospora cf. gigantea A | reverse complement strand
CAGTCTGAAGAAGAGCGTCAAACGCGTTCTCCTCGGAGTCATTGCCTCCGGAAATTTTGATGTTCTTAATCTTCTCCTGGATCAGTTGAGTGTTTGATGTCAAAGGCAACTGCAGCTCATAACAGGAATCCTTCTGCACTAGTCCATCTGACCCGCCCCAACCCCATCCAAGCCACGGGAGGCACTTGTCAGCGAAGCTGGTGAGACCATAACGGGACGTCGGGTACTTAAATTGAATCGAGTTCACCAGAGAGCTCATGTTCCCCTTCATATACTCAACGACCTCACTGAACGAATTCGTGGTGTCCTGAACTTGGACGACGTCGAATGTGACGTCGCACACATCAGCCGAGCCCAACGCTCGACTCAGCAATAGAATTTGTACAGCTTTCACCATTGTCAATCAATAGAAATTCTACAACAGTGGGATGCCGGCGTGGGGTTGATTCAACCAGAGCGAATTAGTGTCGAATTATTCATAGATGCTCAAACCTACCCACCAGTACTCCCAAGCCTCCACGGATGCAGAAACCTACCGGTCCTCCAAAATCCACTCTACAAGGGACCTTCTAAATCTTTGGTGCTTTGAAAGTACTCGCGTCGTAGGCCTATCTCGTGTCCCGCTGAGGCTCCCGAAGCCTGATACTCATGGCTTATTCACGTCAAGGGGATATGAATATTGAAATCGAAGCACGCACATATTTCATGGCCAGCTCTAAAAATTAATACCGAAGGGCTCCCCTGTGGACAGTCTGTGGGGCTTCTCCCAGTCGACCTCGTGAAACGGTTCTCTCCATCCGGCCGTCGGGATGGCGGACTTCACGGGTTTCCTCTACAACGTCCCCGTTCACCACCACTCTGGTGGAATGGTAGGTGTGGAAGCTTTCAGAAGGCATCGAGGAGAAAGAGTCTGAAAACGACGCAAACGGGTCACGTCCAAAGAGGGAACCGCTGCCAAAGGGACTTCCAAACCCGAATCCTCCAAACGGAGGCGATCTGCGTCCAGACAACTCAGCGAAAAGCATGTCGTCGAAGGCAAAAGGATCCCGCCCGCCGAAGAACTGTTCAAAGAGTCTTTCCGCGTCCATAAAAGTGAATCGCGGCGGCCTCCGGCCATGACTGTATGTTTCGCGTGTTGGCCGAGGACCTTGCCTCCCACAACGATCGACATCGGCGCGTTTCGCGGGATCTGAAAGGACCTGAAACAGATGAGTGGAACCAAGCAAACGAAACTCACTTCGTAGGCTCTCCCAACATTCTTGAACTTCTCGGCGGCAACTTCCTTGTTGCGTGGATTTTTGTCGGGATGCCACAACACAGCAAGCTTCCTGTAGGCCTTCTTGATATCCTGCTCAGAGGCGGATCGCGGCACGCCCAGCACCTTATAAGGATCTTTGGAATTGAGGTCAGGATCTATCATCAGACAACTATTCAGTAATTTTCTATGGTAGCGTGTGCATTCATAAAACGCGCGTTAGTACGATTGCACTCAATTAGTGTGCCGGGTGTGCATCATCCGGATTGACCTCTAGACGTTTGTGCGCCGCATTGAGGAAGGCAGCCAACCCGACCCCGAAGATCTCCTCGAATGTTAGGTGCTGAATGATTAATCGCCCGGCGACCTACTCTCCAGAGGAGGTAGTCCTCTATTTCTTTAATAACCACCTCGTGCGGGATGTGCAACGAGAAATCCAGCAGAGAGTACACCTGACTTCCGTCACAAGCTGTTTGCCTACTGAAAACTCTAATGCTGTGCACCAGTCCTGAGGTCGTTCACGAAGGATGGTGAGGTGCTGGATGGCTGCTTGAACTCTGCGAGCGACAAACTGAACGACTTACCTTTCATTGCAATCCTGGTTGAACTTCACGGCTAGGAGGAGGCAGGTGTCTAGTACTCGTTCCCGTAAGGTCTTGCCGACCGCTCCAGCCCGTACCAGTCGCGTGTAGCATAGCCACGCAATCGCGATTGTGGACAGCTCGTATAGATCTGACCGCCTCTCCCAAAGGCGGAATAGATCTAGTTTCAGCTGGCGCATCTTGGGGAGAGCGGAGCTATAAACCTCCTCTCTGCCATCTGCATACTGGCGGAAGCTGGCACCTACGGCGGTCATGACGAGTGATCTCGAAGGGGACGGACGTCAGGTGAGGGGCCATCGCCACTGTGAACGGAGAGACCGTATCTGCACGAAAATACCTTTTGGCATAAATAATAAATATTAAAGTATTAACCTACCGTTGTTCATTATGCATGTTGTAAGGTCGTCGAAGTACTGAATGTTGGGGCTGGCCTCTCCCATGATCAGAGGCTCCTCCCTCGCTGGCACGGCCACATCGTCTAGCAGACTGGGGATGTAGTCCTTTTGAAGCCAGTACGTCGTGGGTTCTAGGAGAACGCCATACGAAACATAAGCTGGAACTAATAAGGGAGTGATATTAAATAAAACACGGTTATCTGCACAATAAGGGAGTGATATTAAATAAAACACGTTTACCTGGCTTCGACCGGGTTTTATCCCTGTCGAGGTTGGTGGGCGGCTGCACCGTGACCTTGACGGGTCTGGTAAACCTGTTGCTGTGAGCCAAGAGACCGTACACTCACACAGCGTACGATACGACCATAGGGCAGGAGCCCGTTACCTCTAGAAGGTCCCAGGCCGGCGCGTCAAGGGGTTGTGGTGCTGTCTTTGGTTGGACCGCCAGTCGAGAGTAGTAAGCAGCAGACGTCTTCCTGTGGGGTGTACTGGTCAGGGATAGGAGAAACTCAAGTGCAGGCATATTTTAACGAATACTAGCGAGTGAAATTACGGATCAGATCCACCCATCACAAGATACACTTCTGCTACCTTCTTCTTCCTTAACTCGATCGCTGCTTGCTTTGCTTGCTCGTCGCCGCCGTATTGTGCGGGGTAAAACGTTTTAGTTTTTTGGATCCCATTCTCATGCCAGCAGGCCATCCAAGCACTCTTGCTTTCCCTCCAATTCACTCCTATGTGCCCAGATTGACGCGTGGCAGGTGCAGTTCTAGTGGCCACTCGCTTATTTAACTCAATCGCCAATCTAAAAGCTTCTTCATCGCCATACTGCGCAATAGGGAAGGTCCCATATCTACGACGCTTCGACGTCACTCTCCACGTTGAATATGTACCGTCCCAAGTTACCCCCTTTACTCCAGACTGTCGACTCGCGATCCGCTTGATTGTACGCCCAGCTGTCGCCCCATCTGTTGCGTGCACAACTGCCATTTTGGCCGTGCACTTGGGCAGCTTCCTGACCACGACCTCAGAGGACTCCTCGGAACTGTCGACGGAGTCCACCTCACTGTCCTCGTTGCTACTGCCCTCATCGCTCTCCTCATTGGAACTGCCTTCCTTACTTTCACTTTCACTATCCTCTTCTATGGGAGATATCGATTCATCTTCCGCTGAAACGTCACTCTCACTGTCCTCTTCAGTGGGAGATATCGATTCATGCGACATTGCTTCCGCTGAAGGAAGGGACAGAACATGACTCTGGCTGTCCTCTTCAGTGGGAGATATCGATTCGAGCGACGTGGCTTCCGCTGAAGCAGACACGACGTTACTCTCACTGTCCTCTGTCATCGATATGGCTTCAGCTTCCGCTGAAGGACGGGACATGTCTCCCCCGCTGCAGCGATCTGAGCTCTCCTCGAAGTTGAGGAGGCTAAAGGGCGCGAACGCCTCACACCCCAGGCGCCGGAGAGCAAGGCGTATCATCACCAGTAATTCCTCCATGTCGGAGTAGCGTGCACTCTGAAAGTCCGGAGGACCAGCCAAGTCCACACCAGTCGCCGACGACAAATCAGCCAGCCTGTAGGTCACGACTTCCAGCCTCTCCGAGTCGGCCACCAGCGTGGGTACTCCTTGTAACTGACAGACTGCGCTTAAATAGTGAAACTCTTTGAACAAGCTAATGGTGCCCACCCAGCTTGAACGCGGGAGGTGGGTTAGGAGTCGGGAGTATGAGCGGAAAGGAGGACTCCCAACAACAGCAGCGTGGGTTCGTATGGCGTCTGTATTGGGGAGCCAGACTAGTGGGTAGCCCTCAATGATGTTTCTGGAGAGAGTGAGAGTGTATGTTAGGATTTGCCCATACCTGAGCACCACCAGGATTGCTTGTACCTCCAAGCTCTCGGACGGCAACTGGTCCATCCGAACCTTCATATGATCCAACAAGAAGCACGATGCCAGCCTAACCTCTGGCTGGTCCTCCAGGTACAGAACACCCTGCAGCTTTTGGTGGAGGCCCAAGAGGCCTTCCAGGACCTGGGTGCCACCTTCCTGGGTCCCACGTGCGGCCCACTCCACGAGATACACCATAGAGTTTACCAGGCTGATCCAAGGACGCAAGTACGCCGAGGGTTCCACAGAGTGTTGTATTTTCTGGATGTAGTTAGTCAGGAGAAGCCAGAGAGCCTGCGAAAATCCCTCGGCAGCGATCTTGGCTGCGGAAGATGAGGTGACGTGGTATAGAGTGTATGCTCACTTGAATCAAATGCCGGTGAGTCCGGAATTTCCCACTGTGCTGCTTCAGCGTGTGCCAAGCAGAAGTCTCCCAGCGACACAGGGTACCTGCAAGACATTGTATAGTTACCGCACCCACATGAGATTCTTACGTTTGAGTCTTCAGAACTGCGTCAACTGCTTTCGAAGCAGTCGATAAACCTCTCGACATTACGTAAATTCGTTAACAAACCATCACGAAGAGTAAGCTGCAGTAGGGCTTCATCATCGGGATCTCTGACGCCCAGTGATGGCCCATTAATGCACCGTGTCAGGGAGCGACAGGCCGAATTTAGGCTTCATGTCTCACCTTCCCAGTCGCCTCCCGCAGCTGCTATTCCCAGCCGCCGGCGGACCTCGCTGACCCGGCGGAGCCACTCCCGCCAGCCAGCGAAGTCGGCTTGGGCGTCAGGCTCCCACAATATCCAATAGAGCTCCTCGGTTGGTATGTGTTGTTGTAAGCTGAGTCTGTCGGAGTTATCCAGAGTGTCCTCTAACCTCGCGTACACATCTTCGCCGAGGAACAAATCGAAGCCTGCTGCACTGTAAAGCGTCAGATGTGCAATAGAAACCAGCTCCTTACAGCAACACCCCTTCATAGCCGTCGGTATGTGCGATGTTCGCACTGAACAAGGAATTGGAGAGACGCAATGTCCTGTGCCTTTGCTCGCCTGGCTCGTTTACCACGGCGCTGAGGAGATTGAAGAGTCCTCGGTTGACTTGGCCAAAGGTCGGTTTGGTTGCTAGCTCGCGCAGGGCTTTGGAGACTTGCTGCGTGGGCGACAAGGCTTGAAGGCCTGCCTGCGTTGTACGTACACGCGCGATTGCTTTGAACCTCTCAGCCTGACGAGCTTCCGAAGCGTCCTTTACTCTGTCCAGTAGTAAATCTCGATCGTAGTCGCATGCTTGGAGGCGTTTCTGATGCTCAACCAGAGCGAGCTGCCGCTGCTCCTCCTCGAACCGGGTTTGTTCTCGGCCTCTGGCTACTAGGGCAGCTGCTTCGGTCTTCAACAGGGCCCGCGCAACCGCTTCCTCCTGCCGTAGCCGCTCTAAATGAGCTGAGTAGGCGGAGCCGAACACAGGTTCCAATTCTTCCATCCACACCTCATGCATCGTCTCGAAACGATCGGACATCTCCAGCACTCGAGTAGTCATTTTCGGTCCGTAGATTTTCTTGTCTGGGTCCTTTTCTAGTGCCTTCATTTTCATGCGTATAATTCGAGGTTCCAACCCCACGATTGCTTCACGGACGGCGCCGTAAGTCGACATTGTGACCTCACCATTCACTAGGGCCTCCATTCGTGGCACCAGACCCGCTAACTCGGCCTCGGCATGCTGATACTCAGTCATATTACAGAATTAGATGCTCGCCCCCACGACTCGCCGGCAGCCTGTGAAATCAGCTCTGAAGGCTTGCGTTCGCAGCGCGCTTCTGGCTGCCACCCCTGCAGCGATTGTTTTCACATCACGCATGCCGGTGAGAAGAAAACCTTTATCGAAATGGAATCTACGCATAAGCATATTAAATATTTAATGTTATTACTATTTTTTTTCAGCTTCCGAATGGATTCTTATTTTCCTGGTTACTGGTCTGTTTCGTACTCGAATTCGGTCGTGTCGTATGTTGCCGACGACTCCCATTTGCGACCTTGTTAGTGGTGACGACGTTTCTGCAGCTTGTGTCATGCTTAGTGTTGGCAGGTCAGTTACCAGGGCACCAGAGGTTACGTGCGAGTGTACGCGAGGTGGCTAGCCTCATTTCTCTGTCGTCCGAGGCGGTGAAGGCGCTTGTGCTGCGCACGCAAGGAGGGAGCGCTGAGGGTTTCTCGCTCTCTACAGTACCGTTGAAAACCCTCTCTATAGTTTTGGTTGCTCACAACGAGCAGGAGTACCTTCAACGGACGGTGGACTCTATCATCCAATACACAAATCCGCGACTCCTCCATGAAATCATTCTTGTCGACGACGCATCGGAGCCTCCGATGATTTCCTCGATGAATCAGGGCGGCTTGGCTGAGGGCTTGTTTAGAGTCATTCGACACGAAGAGAGGCAGGGGCTCATTCTTGCCAGGCAGCACGGTGGTAACCGAGCTACCGGCGAAATAATCGTGTTCCTTGACTGCCACGTGAAACCTCTGAAGAACTGGGAGCTCCCCATCATCCGCCATCTGAACGCCAACTACAGGCGCGTGGCAGTGCCGGCCATTCCCACCCTGGATGCCAACACCTGGAAGGAGAACCTCAATGCCGTAGGCTACAAGATGATGTTCGAGTGGAATTTCGCCTTCCATTGGTTTGAGGACGGAAGTGATTGGGTCCCCTGCATGTCTGGAGGCCTCTACGCCATTACCCAGCGCTGGTGGCACGAGAGCGGCGAGTATGACCCGGGAATGCTCGCATGGGGTGCTGAGAACATCGAGCAGTCGATCCGGCTTTGGTTGTGTGGTGGGGAGATTGTCGTCGCTCGCGATAGCAAAATTGCACATGCTTTTCGGAAGAGCTTCCCCTATAAGCTTAACAACACGCAAGTCACTGTCAACAAAGTCCGAACAGTGGAGACTTGGTTTGATGCCTACAAGGAGAGGTACTACGAAAGCGTTCCAAGTGCGCGAAGATACGTGGGATCCATGGGTGACATAAGCGATCGTCTCGCTCTTAAAGACCGTATGAAATGCCAGCCCTTCGAGTCCTATGTGGAGAGGTTCCGAGATGTCTTCGAGTTTCGGGGTCTGATTGACACTCCCACTTTTTACTTGACGCCGTCTGAAGGAACCTGTATTGTTCCTGCCAGCGTAGTTACCACAATCCAACGGCAGTGGAAGGAGGGGAAGGTGACGGAGGTGGGCGATGGCGATTGGAGCACTTTCCTACAAACCGCGCGTGAAGACAGCAAACGCCTGCCGAAGCGCGGACTTCTTGTTGCGCCTTGCCCGCCATCTGGGAGTGCCTATGAGAATCACTTTCGCTACCGGCTCGCTGGTCCACAATTCACTCATATCGAATACATTGTTGATAAGTCGTGTCTGGAGGTTTTGGGCGGAGTCGTGGAGATCAAGAACTGCTACTACCTGACCGTCAGGGAGGATGAGAGCTCCATCAAGAAGCAGCTCCACCTGCGACCTCAGAGGGTATTCGCAACCTTCATTAATTTAATAGTATTTATTTGTATTTATTATTTAATAGTATTTATTTGTATTTATTATTCTGTCGATAATCCTCACCAGGCCTTGCTGGTGGACGACACGCTCCTGATTGATCAATATTGCGTCCGTACCCGGCCATACAACTCGAGCTCACGGACCTATCCTGCGGTGGAGCTGAATGACTGCACAGGCGATGGACTTCGAGTCGTCCGAGCAGGGACGAAGTTGACGAAGTACAAGCGGAGGTGAGTATTGAATTCAACAAATAAATACTTTTAAATGAAATCAACAGGAGATGTGAAAAAAATACAGAATATGAAGCACTGTCGCCACCTAACCTACCACAAAGGGTTGGTCCCCTTTACATTGGGCTTCACTCCCATCTGCGTCCCCTGCGGCGACTCTTCCCGGCCGCCTCCAATGTCGCACAGCGGAGCCCCTCCGGAGGATTGGCGCCTCGCCAAGCGCGAGATATCGCGCCGCGCTAATCTCGCAGCGATACCCTTGGAGGAGATCCTGAGCCACCCGGATCTGGACGTGCAGGGTCTCTTGCTGAGTTCTTTCGTATTGGACATTGAATGGTTGGAAGAATATCTGAATCTGAGAGGTGGGTCAATGTGCCATCTCATTCATTGCAGAATTAAAACACCTCACTATCCTCCATGGAGACGTGGTGGAGTGTGCGGAAGCCGAGGTGATTCGCCCAGAAACACCCCGATGGGGGACCCACCATAGCAAGTTTCTGCTCGTCGATTTCGGTGCCGTGCTGAGGTTCGTCGTTACCAGTGCTAACTTCATCGAAGACGACTGGACGGTGAAGAATCAGCACGTCGCAGTCATAGACCTGCCGATAACTGAGAAGGCTCCTGAAGGCGAAGGTCTTGCGTTGCTCTCCTACCTTGGACATGTGTTCGGCGATAGCCGCGGGGCTCACTGGAAGCACATAGTCGGATGTGCAGACTGGAAGCGCATGCCGTCTAATGTCCATCTAATCTACAGCTGTCCTGGAGAATTCGGATCCATGCTGGTGGAGTCTAAGCTGGCAGACTTGGAACCTGCGAATCGAGTGCTCATAGCGCAGGCATCCTCCGTTGCCACCTTAACCGAGAAATTCTGGTCAAGGTTTCTAGGCTGCTTTCGGAGCTCAACGGTTAAAGTGATTTTCCCAAGTGTCCGAGATGTTAGTCAGTCATGGGCTGGCTGGGATGCCGGAAGATCTCTCTTCTTGACCCCTTCATCGTTGGTAAACAAGGATGTGCGTTTCTGGGGACCGAACATATCCTTTTTAAAACAGCTTGTCCTAAAGCAGGCAGTACCAAGCATTAATACGGACCTCAACGCCTATAATCTTCGGGCGTTGGCCATGCCCCACTCCAAGACATACCTGGGTGTTTCCTCCATGCCTGACCCCATACGAACCCTAGAAGACATTTTCACTCCAGTATCCGTGGAGTTCATCTATATCGGGTCTCACAACCTGTCACAGTCCAGCTGGGGAGGCGTTAACGGACCCAAGAGCTTCGAGATGGGCCTCCTTATCAAGGGAGATCTCTTTACGAGCCCACTAGGAGGTTTGGGCGTGGCCTGCGGCAAGCGTTACTCGGGACACGTACCGTTTGCACTCTCCCTTCGCCATTTGGTTCGCGCTGAACAAGGACTGCTGTGGAATCGAAAAACAGCTCCCAGAGGGCAGGGAGACCGTTATGGCAGATATGTTCACAGTTAATCACTCCAAGGGTATTCTTGGGTTGTCTGGGGAAACCTTCGATCGTCGTCGTCGTCGTCCTCATTCCGGTGGTCCCCACCAGCTCCAGCTGGTACGTCGTCTTGTTCATCATGAACGACGATGTCTTTATCAACGATGATGCCTCCGCCTCCGTTGATGATGATGACGACTGGATCCACGGTCCTCGACACCCCCGAAGTCCTAGTTGTGTACGATGTGGTGGTTGGCTCTGTTGTCGTCCGCGGCGTGATTGTCTTGGTTGATGAGCCGCCTACCGCCGAGGCAGTCGCTATCGAGGTCATGGTGGTTGTTTTTATGGGTGAAGTCAGCGTAGATATCGCGGTGGTAGTTTTTCCTTTCGAGGTCACAGTGGTTGGTGTGGGCGAGGTCGTCGTTGTCGTTGTTGACTGGTCTATTGGAAAACATTCCATGCCTGCGGAAATCGTTCCCACCAATGGAGTTCTTTCCCCTCCATTCTTGAAGTAGCAAAGACCCGAAGAGGTCTCGAAGCTCATGATCGTGCAACCATCACGCATGTAACAGTAAATCACACATGTCTCTTTGTTTTTGGCGTGCCGATTCGACATGTCTCCTCCAGAATATAAAATGTCCATCTGAAAGCAAACGTCCTTCATTATGATGTCGGTAGGACTCCTGTCAAGAGAGCCAAGGTCAGTGTGATTAGGCTCCTGATGCGCGACCTCGAACGATTCCCTGGGGTACAGGCACTGCATCTCAACCGACGTCGCGTGTTCCCGAGGCACCGGGAGTGATTTGGACTTGAGATGGCACACTGCTCTGTCTTCATAATATGTCGCAAAGTTACACGAGTCGCTCTCGTGACATGCCTCTGCGCAGGATTTGGAGCTGCTGATATCCGCGAGTACGCCGATGTTGTAGAACTGAAACTCGGTTCCATACAAGAAGCAATCCGATTCGCTCCTCGCCAAGAATACGAGCAGTACCATTGGCATAATCATGTGAGATTCCACCAAATCTGACCAATTACTCACATGGTACCTGGAGAGGAGAACATCTGTTCTCATCGGTTGCACATTATTGATTACACAGGGACATGATTTAATTTGTTGGTGAGATAACCGTTGAATGAGAAAGGGATTATTCGTCTTTGTTGCGTGGTCGTCATGATTCGCTCAGCCGTCTTCTGGACCGAAGTCAAAGTCTTCCAATCCTCGTGGTCTTGGCGTGGTGTAGGTAACCCCGTGGTCTTTGTTGTCGTGTTGGTCGTTTCCGTTGTTTCCGTTGTTTCCGCTGTTTGCGGGGGGGGGGGGGGGGGGGGGGGGGGGGGGGGGGGGGGGGGGGGGGGGGGGG
>NW_027151909.1:0-1428 GCF_019968955.1 Porospora cf. gigantea A | reverse complement strand
GTGGTGGTGGTGGAAGTCGTAGTAGTGGACTTCTCCGGGTACAGGCAAGCAATGTCTCCCGACATGAAATCAGGGTTCCACCTGCTGCCCGTTGTGGCACTTAAGAGGTAGCACCCTCCAGACGCAGATGCGTACATGAAGTGTTGACACTTTGGGTCCATACGGCAGTCGCCAACGCAGGCGGCGACAGATCCGGGACTCGTCTGACGGTAGTAGGAACCAATGAGCTGGACTCCTTCTTGGATACACGGGTGCGAGAAGCCTCGTGTGGTAGTGCTGGTTCGGACTGCTGGGGCAAAGCAGTTTCTCTCAGCAGACACGAAGCCATGATTCTCCTCTCTGTAGGTGACACTGGACTTCAGCCAGCACCCATTGTCAGCATAGCGCCAAAGGTATGCAACACAGTCAGAGCGCTGGACGCAACGAACCATACAAGCATCAGGATTCGGGGTAATCGTACGTCGCTCAAGGTCAGGCCCAGCAACCTCTATAAGCTTTTGACAGGGCCCCAACGGGTTGGGGTATTCTCCAGAATCGCCTTCTCCAGAATCACCGGATCCAGAATCACCGGATCCAGAATCACCGGATCCAGAATCACCAGATCCAGAATCACCAGATCCAGAATCACCAGATCCAGAATCACCAGATCCACCTGCCTCAAAGCAACTTTTTCGCCCCGAGAAATGATTGGTGGAACTCGTCAGGTGCAAGATGTTTCTCATGAGTCGACACTTCTGGTTGCGTCTGTCCCAAGAAAATGCCTGGCAAGCTTTCAACCGCAGGCAGGTAGCCCAGCACTCGTCTACTGTTCGGGTCGTGGTGACCTTGGCGTCGATGCCTTTATAGACCTCTCGCTTGACGCAGGGGCTGTGTAAAGGGAGTCTTCATCCTTACTTTGGGGCCGTGGCGTTGCCGAAACACTGCATCGATGCCGAGGAGTACAGACTAGCGGCTCGCTCACTCTGTGAGGACCTAAGAAGGGTGCATTGGTGCGTGCTGTGGTTCCAGGTGATGTACCGGCAGTTGGGAGTCCAGGTGCAGTTCTCGACACATATCTCCGGGCTGATGGTATTGGCCCGCCGAACTACGGCGCCTGTCAAAATCACGCCTCCGCGAATGCAGTGGTGTGTTTCAGGTTCGCCGTTGGGGAAGTAGCAGCTCATGGCCCCCGACTGATGGCAGTGGCTAGGTCCCACTCGACTTAACGTGGAGAGCAGGTCGCACGTTTTATGAATCGGATCGAACGAGAAGTATAGGCAGCCCGGTTTCCGGTGACAGGCGCTTGCGCAGGTCCCAGACGCAGACGCACTAGTCCGCGCTATGATCTGACCTTCGTACTTCGTCCAGTTCTTAAGGCACGAATAGGAGCCCGTTTTACCCAACACTAAAGTGGCGGCCACCACAAGCGTTTGAAGATGCATTGTTTGA
>NW_027151908.1:0-1430 GCF_019968955.1 Porospora cf. gigantea A | reverse complement strand
CGTCCAGCATGGAGCGGAGCTCCTCCTGGAGCACTCGCTGCTGGGCGGGGGTGAAAGACCGGGGCCGTGTGACGATCGGACGATCCGAGGTGACGGAGATGCGATGGCTCATAGCCTGGGCGCAGCCCCGTCGCTCCCCCCTCCAGAGCCCATCGTATCTCTGCAAAAGCTGCTGGAGGGTGGCCTGCCCTTCCTCGGAGGCATTCGTCTCGAGGAGCTCCACCGCCTTCTCTTGCGCGTCTCCCGATGGGGGGGCGCGACTCGGTTCTGCACCCGGGGCGTCCTCCTGCTCTTGGGAGGGGGCTCCCGGGGGAGGGGCGTGAAGATCTTCGCCCGGAGAAGGGGGGGCCTGGGTCGAGATGGAGTCGACCTGCTTGGGCCCGGAGTGCGGGGAACTCAGGGGTGGAAAGGGATCGGTTTGGGTGGGAACGGATTCCTCCCCGAGGTAGCCGCTTAGGGGGAGCACGAAGCCGCACCCGGTGTAGTCCGTTCGCGGGCCGTACTCCCAGGCGGGGGCGAAGAACTTCGCATGAGGGTTGCTCCTAGCCCCTGACTTGGGGCCGGGGCGGTTCCTCTTCCGCGACTCACTTCCGGGCTGGGGCTCGCTTTCCTCCGGAACGAGGGGATCCCGCGCCGCCGGGGCTTCCCGGGTTGTCGGCCGGGTTGGAGTGCCAGTTGTCGGCGAAGAGGGGGGCCATCCTTCGCGGCTCAGGAGACCATGCTTGGGTATCGAGTGCTCCAGGTCGGGCCAGTCGATGAGGCTGGCAGGGTGACGGGGGCCTCCGCCGTCGTGTCTCAGAAGTCGCTTCCTCTCTGTCCGTGCGCCCGCAGGAGGGCGCTCGCTAGCCCGGGTTCGTTCGTCTTCGCGTTCCGTCCCTGGCCCCAAACGAGGGGCCGGGTTTTTTGGAGGACCCGACCTTCCGGACGTGCCATCGCCACCCCGAGGGGGAAAAGACGAGGCGACCAGTAGCCCCTTGCTCAGCTCGGACTGTAAACTTTGTCGCGAACCAGGGAAAGGCGGGATCTGTCTCACTTCAGGGACCGTTGCCCAGGCATCCTCGACTGGACCCGCGGGGGCAGATCCCCGGGAGGGGGCCAGAGTTAGGCGGATGAGGCCGGCGGGCGAGCGGAGAGTCCCCTCGTGGGGCGCGTGCTCTAGGTATCCTTCGTGCATGAAGGGGAGGCCAATCACGATCCGTGCGGGGGGCCTGTCAACCAGTGCGAAGGGGCTTGAGACCGCTTCCCCTGTGGGCAGACATAGGGTCAGGGTGACCCAACCCAAGATGGGCGTGTTGTTCCCCGTGATTCCCCGGACTTCGGTAGCCCCCGAATCGGCAAGGGGGGCGTCGTCCCGTACGAGAGTAGCGGCGAGGCTGGCGTCGATCAGGTTAATCTGGGAGCCGGTGTCCACCAGGCCGTGGTAGTCCTGG
>NW_027151907.1:0-10837 GCF_019968955.1 Porospora cf. gigantea A | reverse complement strand
TGAAGAACTTGTAGAAGAATACCTTATACGAGACGCTATCTTGGTATCGGTTCATATACTGATGGTTCTCGAAGCCGGCCAGGTTGTAGGCGATCAAACGTTCCCACAAGAAGTCCAGAATCTTAATTGCAATGGCCGTGATAAAGGTGATGACGTAACGGATTGCGACTAGCGAGAAGAAAAACCCAACCCATTCGCTGTGCTGCACCTTCTCGGACCAGCCAGTAATTCCACCGAAACCCGCAGAAGCCAGAATAGAGTCGGTGATCTCCTCGTTCACTACGAGGATGGAGGCGATGGTCGCAGCGATGACTATGACGGAGGTGATCATTTCTCGGAAGGCCCTGCTCTTGGGAGCGAAGGTTTTCCTCCAGAGATCGGGACGGACTGGGTCACGAGCGTAGCCATCGTGTTTGAACCAGGGGGTCTCTTTAGGGCTTCGTGCACTGCCACCGACAAGTTCGATGCCCCATTTGAGACTGAGCATCTTCTGCTTCCGCTGCCACAACTGGAAGAAGATCGAACCCCAACCAGCCATGAAGACGCAGAAGCCAACGCGAATGATGTTAAGGAAGCGGGAGTTGAATTCGAACTCATTGTCGAATAGTTGCTGGAGGATGAAGAGCAGAGTTCCAACGACTGCAGGAGCTACCAGCATTTTGCAGTAGAAGCCCAGCCAGGCAAAATATAGAGCGATCTCCTCTCCAAAGTAGTCTTTTATCTGGTCCAGCGGCTGATTCCAAGACCACACCAACATGAAGTTCCCCCAACAGGACTTTAGTGCTTCCAGCGAGACAGGCTGAGACAGAGCGTAAGAGGCGCACATCCACTTGTGCTTCATCAGGTACTCGCAATTCACAAACTCGAAGACAGCCGTGTCGAGCAACCGAATCCTATCCACGTCTCGGAACATTCCGACTTCTGGAGCGTCAGGAACCGAGTCAATGGGACGGGAGAGACGATCATACCTCTGGAAGACCCGCCCAATTCGCTCCATCGCGCCTCCTTTGTGGGCCGGGCCTTCCTCGATCGCCGTCTCGAACGGGACGAAGGGAGGAACGAAGTTGGGATCTTCTTTGAATTCCGCGAAGGACGTCACGTCGTCGTCCATCTGCAGCGGGTACGACTTCAGATCAGCGACTTTGCGGCAGCTGCTCTCAGGCATACGGACTCGAATCAACGTCTTGTTGCCGCATGCGGAGTCCTCTGTTACCATATGCACCTTCAGGAACTGGAGCACGTAGACAAACACGCGGTACACAAGATCCTGGAACTCCTGCCTCGTGTAGTCGCGGTCCATCTCACTTGGACTCAGTCCATACACGCTGTGGAGAGCACCCACCGTGTCAAGAATCATGCCGTCCACTCCTTGTCGCGCGCGTAGAGCGTTGATGATCATCGTGTGCACCTGTGCTGCAGGAATGATGCCGTCGGGCTTCTTAGCGTGTTTTGCGAAGACGTAGCAGTGGTCAAATTCCTCGAATCTCACTGGGTCAACACAGGCAGTTGTGCCGTAAAGACCCTTTCGAGGTTGGTTGTCATTCTTAGCCGTCACCGACAGCCCACCCTTAGGTTGTCGTGTTACTAGAGGCTCTAGCTCGACGTCGCCCATTTATAGGAATTACCCATTTGGAATCACAATGAGTCCATGAGTGCTCTCAACAAAATTGCAATACTTTTCAACAATGCGTTGTTTACAGCTCCTGTCGTCTCTGCTTATTGCAGTGTCAGTAGCCCAGCAAGTTAATGCTCCAAGTCTGGAGACTCCTCTCGTAACCACAGTAAACGCAGTTCCTCCCAGCAGAGCGACGGAACGGAAGACTGCAAAGCCAACGACGACGGCAGTCACCACTCTACCAACGGAACGGAAGACTGCAAAGCCAACGACGACGGCAGTCACCACTCTACCTACGACTGCATCGGCCAGGCTTTCGACTCAGCTGCCTGGCGTCCCAGCCAAGTCCTCCCAGGTCCTGACTGATGACGATTTCGAGCATCTTACTCAGGCGGCTACGGGATCCACCACTGGACCTTGGTTTGTGATGTTTTATGCTCCTTGGTGCGGCCACTGCCGCATGATGTCTACGGAGTGGGAGAAGTTAGCCTCAATGGCTGAAAACTTTTCTGTGGCTCGAGTGGACGCCACTGCGAATATGGATCTTGCCCGACGCTTCGAGATTCGCGGGTTCCCCACGGTTATGTTTATTAACAAGGGAAAGCTCTACAAGTACGCTGGACGAAGAACCGCAGAAGCTATGATGTCTTTCGCTATAACTGGACACCAGTCGGTAGAGGGCGTGTCGGTACCACGGCCGAAGACCTTTGTGGACAAGGCTCTGTCTATGGTGAGCGGAAGTCTCCAGGACGTCTCGCGCATGGTAAAGGAAGGCCGAGCTGGCACGCCGCTGACTACGGTGGTGGCTGTGGCTGGTTTGCTGGCGGGTGTCAGCTGCTCGGTCTGCATCGCATGCAGGTGCTGCCGCCGCAAGAAGATCGTCAAGCAGGATTAATTATGCCGCCGGCGGAGAACGTCCTCAAGGATGAAAACGCAGTCCAGAAGGGCGAAGGAGACACTGGCAACGTCTGGGTTGCCAGCGTTGGCGCTCTATTCTCGTCTGTTTTCAAGAAGAGGTGATGCAACGTGTAACCTTTACATAGTTACGTGTCCTATCTGTTTTGGACTGCCCTGCTCAACATTATCAATGGGGTGGCGTTGATAATGGCGTACACCGTATTCGCTCCAACGAAAACGCTCAACACCGTTGCCTGTGGACTAAATACAGTCGCCACAACAATCGCTTCGTTGTGGCTGATATCCGGCGTGGTCATGTTCCTGGCAGCCTGGGGTTACAGCACCATAGACTTTCAGTGGGTGGGGTATCTTGCCAGAATCCAGAGGGGGCAACGATTACTTCGCCAACCTCAACAAAAGGCAGAAACTAGTAGGCACTCTGGTTCGCTTCGGTCCTTTGTACGTGCGACTGATCCACTTGATTTCGTTTTGTTTCATCGACGTACTCGTCATAGGAGCCATGATACTGCCCGAGTGCAACGCTACAACGATGCAACTCATCTTCTGCATTGTGCTCGGAATCTGGTTTCTCTTACCACTCCTGGGAGTGTTCTTCAAGTCTACTTTGCCTGTGTATCCAGCCGTTTTTGAGCCCCGTCGGACGGCAACAGACTACTATGATGAGCTTATGGTAATCGATACAGACACCAGTTACGCAGCGACTTGTGAAGCAGCTTGGCCCTTAGAAATACACCGATGGGCCGCGGAGACTACGAGTAGACGAATCCTTCACTTTCCTCCTGTACGTATACGCTCAGGCTGAAATGACAAGGACACCAGATGCTCACTTGTTTACGTTCAGTCTTAACAGACTTCGGAATTCCTGGCGAGTCAGTTTACTTCGGATCGATTCTTGCTCGCTAAGGAACAGCATTAAATCTCCTTCCAGCACCTGCTGGATCAGCTGCAGAGTTGACCAATGTCGGCAGGCCTCGCCAACTGACCTACCGTCCTTGGAGATGTCCACAACTGGTTGGATCTGGGCGAGAAGCGAGTTCAACAGAGTGACCACCGCTTCGCGCAAGGCCTCCGACAGAGGAGGAGTCTCTTGCTTTCCGGCCAGCTGCTGCGTTGCAGCCTGAAGAACAGAGGCGGCTGCGTTCAGCACAATGGACACCGACTGCAGATCACTCATCGCACTAGATACCTTCCCAACAGCCAGCAGCTTCTTCACAATCGCCAAGCATAACCCGTCCACTAGGAAAGCTGATGTGGACAGGAACACCGACGAGGGAAGAAGAGTTCGACAGGACTTCACCGACTTGCGGATGTCGCCAACGGCGTCTGCGAGGCCCTTCTCGATGTTCTGGTACTCGACGTCGAACTCGTTCATCAGACCCAGGGGCGTTTCCAACTTTAAGGCCAACGATTCCCACTTGTGTTTTACTGAATAACTGTACACCGTCTGCTGCAGCCTTTGCAAACTCTGTACCTGATCCACGAAGCAGGTCTCAGACATATGCCTGAACGCCAGCAGGTTCAATGAGTAACCCACATAGAGACAGTCGGAAAAGAACAGAGCTCCAGCGACAAGGGAGCTGGAATCGACAGTCTTTGGTCGAGTAAAAATGAAGAGCTCCACCATGTCACGAGCGGTCTGCTGCATCTGCTCAGAAAGGTCGTCCAGCTCCCGCCTGCCCACATCAGTGGACTCCTCCACGACTTCTCGGATCAGCTTGACGATCTTGTAAACAGAGCTAGAGACTGAGCATTCCGGAAGCACTGACATGCAGCTGAAGGCACCGCTTCGATTCTCGTGCTGTAGGTAGTCGTCGAGTGCGTGGGGGTTGATGGTGTGCGCTAGACTAGGATCCAAATCGGCCGCAGTGGGGCTCTCGGCGCCCATAGACGAGCAGCACTGGGTGTAGGAGTCTTTTTCACAGGCGTCAGAAACGTCCATGGTCGTTACATCCTCCGAAAAGATGAGTTCCTTGACAGATTCCAGAATACGAATTCGTCTGTGGCTCCACGATGTCAACTCAGTGGAGTCGACGAAGTCATGTAACCGGGAATCAGAGGCCTTCACGAAGCCGCACGTCTGGCCGAGGCGTTCGAGGCTTCGAATCAGCTCCCGGTCCAGATTGTCTGTTGGATGAGGCAGAACATGGACTGTCCTATGTACGAGCCAGTTCCACAGATGCCCTCCAAAAATTGCCTTCGTGGCGGCATCGAAACAGAAGTGTCGGTATAGGAAGTCCACGAATGACAGCAGCGGGGTCAATATGACCTCGTGCACAGATCCTGCAGTGTCCTGTCTCTGTAGTCGCCACGACCAGATACGGGCGTTATCTTCGCCCTGTTCCTCCTGTGCCAGCACCATCACGCTGCCGGATCCGTTTAGGTGCTTGGAGGTGACCAGATCAAACACAGGTTGAATCACTGTCGACAATAAACGGCTGCTCAGTGTGGAAAGGAAGGGTGCCAGGCAACCCAGGCTTGCCACAGCGTGCCACATGTGGTCCAAAGCCACTGTGCACCCGTCCCGCGACACTACCGGTCTGACGGTCACAGACGCAGGCGCAAACGTCCAAAACTCCCTCATCAAATCATCAACTAGCGCCCTGAGCTGGGCCTTGTTGGACCTCAGACGGAGGCGGAGATGCTGGGTTTCGTCGGTCAGCTGCTGGAGATCTGGGCGCAGCCGGCAAGACTTGCTGAGGGCGTCAGGCAATCCCGAGAAAGGGGGGCAGATGAATCGACAGAGGAGGTACTCTCCCTCAGCCACGTAATCCGCAGCTACATCGATCTCATACGCCTCAATGGCATCGTCGAAGGCGTCTTGCGTCTCCTCGAATTTTTTTACCTGCTCTAAGAATTGGATGCGTCTCGTGAGTGATTCCAAAGCGGTGTGGCCAGATACCTCTAGACCCTCCACGCCTATGTTCTCAACATCGAACTTCAAGTGAGTCAGTTGTTTGCCCAAGTCTTCCAGCTGACCCCCAAGGGTAATGTACGTCATCGCTTCACTCTCTACAGTTGCCATCAGAGAGCGCCGCAGTTCTGCCTCTTTAGAGACCAGTTCTTCCAGCTTTGCTGCCATATATTATATTTTCGCATGTAAGCAAGCATTCACGCAGCAACACGCATGTTAGCGCCCTCGCCCGCGGCCACAACCTAGAACCTCGCGAACTGCTGGGTAACAGCTTCTGTAGTCGTCATGATTGTGACCTCGCCCTCCGCCTCGACCTCCGCCTCGACCTCCGCCTCGACCTCCGCCTCGACCTCCGCCTCGACCTCCGTCTCGACCTCTACCTCGACCTCTACCTCGGTCGTCGACAGGCAGTCGGGACCAATTAGTCTTCTTCTTGGTCGATCGACTTCCCCCGCTGCAGGTCGACTCGCCATCAGAATCAGCTTTGGGATTTGGCTGCATTGAGGCGTCTTGGAGCTCTCCGCGGTTGTCCTGTACGAAGCGGTCCATAGCTTGTCTACCATCCAGTCGGTCCATCCATCTATTGTACATGCCCGCACGTGCCTCTACGCGCCGCGTGTCACCCAACCTTTCAATAGCGGCGTCAATCGCCTGCTCGTCGCCCTCGCACAGGTCGTGGATGTCGCGATCGCTCTCTATAACGTCCTGAGTGTACGCCGCCGCTTCATCCTGAAGGACTTCCGTGTCTCGTAGTTGTTGGTTAATACCTTGAACAGCCTTCCACTTGGGCAGCATCCGGTGGTGACCAGGACCAATTCGCAGTAGCTTTCCGAGCCAGAAAGCGGCGCAGACGTCGGTCAGGTGATCCGTTGAGTGACACCAGTTGCAATACTGCTCACAGTTAATTCGATTGTGCCCCTTTCGGCCACATCCAAAGCAAATCTGGATGATGAATCGAAGTTTACACTTACCGGTACTGCAGTGCATTGCGAGTGCACGTGTCCAGGCTCGAAGCAGTGATGGCATATTTTGGCTCCTCCCATGGCGTTCAAAATCATCTTCTCTGTAATCCAGCGGTACCCCGCATTTGTCACGAACGAGTTGTTCTGGGTGGTCTGTAAGAAGATCTTCTGTCGACCATTGCCTCCACTTTTGCTATACAGGTTAGCTGTGGTCTGGGTCCAATACCGCGACGTTTCAGAGCTGTGGCTTGGTTGGGTGAAGAGCGCCTTGAATGACGGTGGCGATATCTGCCTCATCCGGGTGAGCAGGTTCCAGCACATCAAAGCTTCACTGGGACTGACGATGCCGTTACGTAGGTCTAGCTTCATGAACCACACAGGTGCGTAGTCACCGTTCTCATTGGTGGTATGTACAATTTCCAGCTGAACTCCAGCTCTCTGATGGCTGTGGTTCGTGCAGCTGAACGTGGCATGCGGCCCACTGCAAAAAGCGCAGCACAGGTCCGTGCGGGTCGCCCGGCTGTTCCGGGTAAGCAGTTCGGTAATGCTCTTAAGCGCCTCGCTGTCTGAGGAGAACTGCTCGTTAGCGAATTGGGTTTGAGAGAGCAGCACCTTGACCCGAGGAGACTTCGTGCAGTGAAATAGCGCGTTCTCCAAGCGGTTGAGCGTAGGAATCAGTTGGCTGTGGGCATGGTCTAAGCTGTGCACAGGGAATGTGGGGATATCGGATGCCAAGGCGATCTTAATGTAGTCCAGGCCAGCGCGGTCTTGTGACACATAGCCGTAGTTCGCCAGATCAGCAAGTGCACGAGCGCAGTCTATCTCGTACGGAGTCTGGAACTGCGCAGAGTACTGTCGGAGTATTGTCTGAGTGGCAATCCGTCTAACGTCATTATGAAAGTCGATAGGCATGATTCGGTGGTCCCCGTGGACTTTGAAGAAGGCAGCAGATTCAGTAAGATGCTTCAAACGGTCGTGGACGCGTCCACGACGTACCTGGGTGGGAAGGTACATGCCGGGTTGCGATGCCGGAGTAGCGATACTCATGAGCACTTCCTGGAGCTCTTCTCCGTTCTCGTTCACATTTGCCGCTTGGACAGACGCTTGGGTTACAGGTTGACTCCTCTTGTTCTTCTTTTTCACACAAGTCAAAAGATCAACCGTCATGCTACCGGGAAGCTGGAGTGCTGCAGCGCGAGGAGCTGCCAGGGCTTGTCGGTAGTTGGACATCTCACGGGAGCAAATCCTACCCATCTCGTTCGTCTCCGCTCGGGCTCCCGCCACCTGGCGGTCGATCTGGGCTTGGCTGGGGCCGGCGAAAGGGACGTTGGACAGAGGAATGCCTCTGTTGGGGCCGACGTTCAGCTGACTCGACATTTCCGACCGTTGGAAAATGGGTGCTCGCATGAAGTACCGGTTCATGAAGGCCTCGCTGCCCTCGCGGGACATCTGAGGCAAGTTGACCTTATTCCACTTCATTAGTGCTCTTTTAGTGTCGCGGCGAGGCCCATACGTGAGGTGGGTCTCGGGGGCATCGGTTGGTGTCTCGCGAGGATTCACCAACATTCGGTTCACAACAAAATTCTGCTGAGGTAGCTCCGACAGAGTCTGCTGCATACGTCTCAGGGTGTTGGCGAGGCGCCTCCGGTCTTGGGACAGGCCTTGAACTGAGTAAGCTTCCGGCTTTGACGCCGCAGCGGCCTTTAGTTGATTTGTTAGGATGGCTAGGTCCTTCTTGTGTTGTTCCAAATCGTTTCGCTCGTACTTTATCACCGTCCTCTTATCGGCGTTGGCGCTCTGGTCCGAGGCAAACAGCGCGATCACGGACGAGACGGGCTCTTCGTCGCAGTCGGCGACATCCCAGCGATTTCCACCCTCGTCCAGAATCATCTCGATCACGAACGTTTTAAAAACCTCAGCCGCTGTGATCAGGTCCTCCCCAGTCTCATCTAGAGTAAGATTGATCTTTTGGATAGGCCGGAACTTGGTCCCAGTGTCCGTAACGAGGGTTATGCCAACGCCGGTGCTAGTGACGTACACGAAAGCCTGGCCAGGAGCGATCTGCAGCTGAGTTCTCAACCACGCTGCGACGTCTGCTTCCTCGCCTGGTGGAAGAGAATCCATGGATTGCGATTCCCGGGAGGACTGCGCGTCCCCAAAGCTCGATTCGAAGCCCTCATCGGACACCGACTTCTGCTGCTGAAGGGAGCTGCCATGGGCTCCACCCAGTGGTTGGGCTTCGGGATCCTGTCCTCCTTCAGCCCCAAGCGGCGCATCCGCACCGTTGGCGGGAGGCATGCCTGGATGCATTGGGAAGCCCATGGGAGGCCGATGGGGCGGGTATCCCCTCGGCAGAAATGCTTGGTGGTCCACATGACCCATGTGACGGTTTGGGTTTGCAAAGTTACCATCATCTGCGTGGCGCAACCTGAGTGTTGGCTGTCCGCTGTCTTCATCTACGTGGCGCAACCTGAGTGTTGGCTGGGGGGTGGCTTGCCCTGGGGGCAGACAGTAGACCTGCCCACCCATAACGCTATTGTTGTTCGCCATCATCTGCGTGCCGTTGGGGGGCGACCACGGCTGTCCGTTATTGGGCGGTGGTCTCACTGGCACAGGTCGGAACATGGCCTGAGGGTGCATGGGCATCTGGTGCATGGGCATCTGGTGCATGGGCATCTGGTGCATGGGCATCTGGTGCATCTGGTGAAATGCTGCAGAGTTCGGCTGGAGACTCAGCGTCCTGAAACCCGGCACATGATTTGGGTCACAGTTCTGATGCGGCTCCGAGGGAAATGGGAAGCTGGACGCTAGCGTGACGAGACTTGAATTAAGCTCTTGATCGTCAATGGAGAGTCGAGATATCATTCGCATGATAATTGCAATATTAAAGGCTTATATGAAATTAGTGGAGCCTTCCCAGTTGATGGGCTGATCACACAACAAACACCACGCAGAGGACGGTCGATACCAGAAGGGTGTGCGACGGAAGGTCTTCTACAAATTTTACTGGAAGTCTAAAGTCTGAAAAAAGCCTCTGGTGAGCTGACAGAGATGATTGGACTGACCACGAGGAAGTTCAAAGCAATTCTCTGCAAGGAAAACCGCAGGTTTCAGGGATCAACACATCTCGGATTTCGGTTTCGGAGAGCGTCGGAAGCCTACCAGGAAGACTCCATACTGTCGGATGCGTCAAAACTTTGCAACAGCCACTCGTTCAAGTCGGGCTGAGTTGAATGGCTTCCAAACTGGGCGTACCAGGTTTTCCTGGCTCCGAATGCTGCATCATCGTCCTCGGAATGCACACAGGGCTTGGCTGGCGAGGCCTTCGATGCCGCCTCTACGAACTCTCCACATAGAAAGCGCGCCGAGGTTCTGCTAGCCCATAAGCCAGTCCACTCATCGTCTCCTTGATCTGACAGGCTGAGCGAGGAGACGGTACTGCACGTGAGCGAACCGTGTCTGAGGGCGTCGTCAGAGTACCATTCTATGCTTTCGAGGCCGTTGATCACTCCTTGGAGCCTTCAACGAGGGTGGAAGTATCCAAGCGGAGCACGTCAGACTGACGGCTCCGCAACACGTTGGGGCTTTCATAGCACTCTAACAACGCCTGCAGGTTGTTGCTGGCGCTGTGAAGCGTGGGGGTGTACAGGCGGCTGACACCTGGCCAAGGAATCATATTGAAAGGTCCGGAAGCTAACCCTCTGAGAATGTCCCGTTCGGTTTGCGGGGCCGGGCCGTAGCCTTCAACCTTGGTGGTTCTCCACTTGGACAGGATCTCGACATCACCCTAGGGGAACGTCGCACACATAGACAAAAAACGGTGCTTCATTAGATGATTCAAGGCGACAAGCACGCAATTAACAGCGATGGTTTTTTCCCTACCACCATCATCATCGCATAGCACGATGGATACCTTGATGTACAGGGTGTCGTCGGCCCCTGTGGAGAATACTCCGTAGCTGTCGTACCGAATCTCTGCGCTAGGCGCGACAGGCATGGGGAACGAACGATAAGCTACCGCTTTCGATGACAAGTCAACTCGGATGGACGACCTGTCAGCAACGACACTGCCTTCCAACCACAGGCTGCGGAGTGCCAACATCACAACGTTCTCGGAAACGCTGGAATCACTCTCACCCTTGACAATTGACATGTTCTGTTCTCACTCAAATTACGTGTTAATGTGCTTTGTGGGCATGACGTCCCGCTAGGCAGGCGAGCTTGGCGCTGCCTCGCGGCCGATCAAGCCAACAATTAGGCACCAATCATAAAAAGTCTACAAAATCATGACTAGTTGAAGTATTGTGCAGGCAACTACATTATCTCTAAGTCTATGGCTTCTCGATCTCCTTTGTGCGGTGGCTTCTGCGCCAGCGACAAGAACATGGTTATCAGCGACCATTCCTTGAGCAACAGTGTTGGAGCAGAGGT
>NW_027151906.1:0-1435 GCF_019968955.1 Porospora cf. gigantea A | reverse complement strand
CAGTGGCTGCGTCAACGACGCGCAGTCATTCTTGAGGATACCCTCGCCTCAGGGAAGACGACCTTGATAAGTCGACTCACTCCTACTCTAGCCGGAACCCGCCACGTCGTAGCCGAAGAATGGCTCGACGTCTGCAGCTACTACGGCTGGAACCCTGGAGAGATCCTGGTCCTCCCCCTCGTCCCCAAGGAAGACCTGATCATGGCCCTGACCGTTCTTGGTCTGGGCCGGTCCCGCCAACGGGAACCCAACGCCACCGTGTTGATCTCCGACCGGAGCCTCCTGGCTACCGTGTTCCAATGGGGTCACGCGAGTTCTATCGGGGTCGCGCGTTGGTTCCTCGGAGTCCCACCTCTGTCGTTGTATCACCCCGAAGACACCACCTTCATTGTAACCGACCTCCCCGAAGAAGTTACTCGCAACCACATCCGTCGACGAGGTCGACGGATAGGCGACATCTCGGAGGAGACCTTCTATTTCGGGTTCAATGGAACCCGCATCAGAGAAGTGAAGAGGGGTCTCGCACGCTTTGTGCAACAGCTCAAGGCGGTCTACGACGACGTGCAGGTGGTTCGGACCACAGAAGGTCGTACCTCAATACTACGGCAGCTAGACCTCCTGCCCCCGGTTCCCCTTTGCGGAGCAGTCACGGCTCCCAAGGTGAACGGGAAATCCAAGAGCCGAGCGATCCAGTGGACGCCTGAGTGTACCGCTGCGGTCCAGCTCGCCGTTCAACGACTCTCGGAGTCGGTCCTCACCATTCCAGTAGAAGGTGATGAGTATCTCCTGGAGACGGATGCCTCGAGCATCGCAGTCGGGTCCATCCTCTCGGTTAAACGAGAGGACCGCTGGCTTCCGGTCGCATTCCACTCGAAGGCCCTTACGGGCCCGATGGAGCGCTGGCCCGTCTACGAGCAGGAAGCATTCGCCATCGTTGAAGGCGTGAGGAAGTTTGACGCCTTCCTCCGAGGCCGGGCTTTCACGGTCCACACGGACCATGCCAGCCTCCGGTGGATGTTAGAGGCGACCAAGGGGAAAGTTGCTCGCTGGGCCAGCCGGCTCGCCGAGTATGAGATGACGATCCTCCACAAGAGTGGAACGTCCCTCTCCCACGTCGACTTCCTCTCGCGCTACCTCGTCTCCGACCCGGACCCCGGCCTAGAGCCCAGAATGACCCTAGTCGGAACGGTCCCGTCCGAGGAAAAAGAGGCTTTAGAGCGAGCTGCGATCCTAAGGATCCTCGACTGGGCTGAAGAGCCTCCAGACCAAGACCCTCCTTCCCTCTCCGACTGTTCGGAGCAAAGGAAGCCTGAAGCAGAAGAAGCGCCCCCACCTGAAGATCTGCCCGACGCAGACGTCCCGACGGAGGTCATAGAGGAACTAGAGGCCGAGAACCTCGCAAGGGATCCCGAGTGCGATCCCCCGAACCCTCAAG
>NW_027151905.1:0-1436 GCF_019968955.1 Porospora cf. gigantea A | reverse complement strand
GGAAACCACCCCCCACGAGGCATTAGAAGACACCTCAAGACTACCACTAGATCTGTGCGTGGCGTCATATGAAGTGTACATAAACTCTTTCTTACTACTAGGATGGGAAGAGCGCGTCAGAGGTGTGCCCCTCTCTTCAAAAATGTTTCTTTCAAGTTCGCCACTACAGCCACTGTGAGTGACAAAGGAGCCTGAGTCTTTGGATGGTTTCAAAAAATAACTCCTGTGAATTGTAATTCTGGGCGTAACACACGCAGCTTCGGCTCTTTTTCAAAGTTGTCGTAGAAATCAGCATTCACACTATCTACGATTCCATTGCTTGTCGTAGAAATCAGCATTCGCACTGTCTTCAATGTAATTTTCTTGTCAATGATGCGTTTGAATATCTTCAATTCGGATAACGGAGACTTAGGGTTTACTTCAATTCGGATAACGGAGACTTAGGGTTTAGGGTTCGATTCCGGAGAGCCTCACGTGCAAGATTCCATTTCTTTTCTCTCTAGTTAGTAATGATTAGAAAATTCTCTATACCTTACCTGACTTCATTGGGATTTTTACTTGTACACACCGCCCGTCGTTTCATCCGACGTAACACGGCAACAGATTGTACAGACGTAACACGGCAACAGATTGTGTTACACTAATCACTCGAGTGCAAAGAGATAGACACAAAGAGGATAGTTGAGAGAATGCGAACACACAATTACTTGAAGTCTTGAGAAGACAAAACGGGTAAAAGAGTATGCCTGCGACACTCCCACTCTCTCTTGAATGGGTTAAAAGTCCCTTGATTCTCCAAAATTTCCAAAAATGGACCGAAATTCTCGAACTATACCTCACTTCAACCCTATACAATTTCCAGCTCTCGGAAGGCTCGATGTTTCAACTGAAAACTTTTCGAAATTCTCAATCGGAAATCCTGGGGCGGATTTAGCTGGTAGAACCCGAATTTGGGAGAAAGGAACCTTGAACGTTGAAGAGCCGTCCGTTACTTCCGCTGACCATTTGAAAGTCCTTAGAACAGTGAAAACCACTGGCATCGGGTCCAAAGTTATCTTCGCATCTGGTGACATCACCAAAATCTGCGCTCCGATCTTTGGCCTGGCTTGAGTTGCCGTTGTAAGGCGTTTGCGTCTAACTGCTTGACGAATTTCTCGATACTTCGCGATTAGATCCTCGCCCTCCGATTTGATATCCTCCGGCGGGCAGCCAAAGAAAAGCTCGTACGGTGACAGTCCTAACGGAAGTTTCGCCGCTTTGTTCTGAAACTCCAACGCTCTCCGAAGAGCCGCAGTGGTTGAAAGTCGAGGAAACGCTGCGCAAAGCTTCTTAATAGTTCCTTTGATCAACCCAACAGCCCATTCGGCCAGTCCGTTCGACTGGGGCTTGTCTGGTATGGTTGACGCCCGGTGAATTCCTCGTGCCATCAACATCGC